>NC_028648.1:57164644-57180750 GCF_001406875.1 Solanum pennellii | reverse complement strand
CAGTACTTGTACTGACCCCTACTTTTATGTTCTTCTTGTTGTTTTGTGGAGTGCAGCAAGTGCACCAGTGACTTCGTCTCGTCCGCAACTCTAGCCAGTCTACAGCACGTCAGATTTCAGGGTGAGCTATTGTTCCTAGCTCGGACTGGATTCTCTCATTCACGTCTTGATGTCCTTGAAGCTCGGACATGGACTACCGTTTTATTCTTTATTTTAGTTCTTAAATATTCTTACACTTAGTAATTTGAGGATAGATGTTCTTGATGTGATGACTTCCAGATTTTGGGGATGATAAGTAATATATTTTAGAAGTTTATTTAATTGGTTATATTAATGAGTTTTGGTCTTCCGCATTTTTATTTTGTTATTCAAAATTTATATACTGGTAAACGTTGGGGTTAGATTTGTTGGTTCGCTCACATAGGAAGATAAGTGTGGGTGCCACTCGCGGCTCGTTTTGGGTCGTGACAGAGCATTAGTTTTATAATAAAGCATTATGGACATTGAACTGAAAATAATTGCTATGTTGATTACATAACTGAGGCAATTATGATTAAAGAATATGCATCGTATAAAGATTTAGTTGATGAAGTTGCTAATCAGATTGGGGTAGATTTGAGGTATAACAGATTGAAACTTAAGTATAAAATAGAAGGTAGCATTGCACCTTTGGAGATACACAACGATATGGGAATGATAGTATATGTCTCATTGAAGAAAGAAGCTTGAGATTCGCAAAGTACCCCATTTGTGTAACTGTATTTATGAATGATTGTGATATAAATTGTAGAAATCAGTATGAAGAAGATATTGGCATGTGTATGATAAATGGAGGAAGTACTACTGATAACCAAGCAATAGTTATTAGTGCACCATTAATCAGTAATGAGTTAAGTAACTCTATTATCTGCAATATGAATCATAAAGAAGTCATTGAGGATCAAGTTTATAAGCATAAACGTACTTTGAAAGCTGTGATGATGAAATATGCCATCAATAATAGATTTCAGTGGAAGACAGAAAGATCAAGTTTAGTAAGGTATTTTGTATTTATATAGATTTTAGCTTTTGTTGTTAGAGTAATTATTCCATATAATATCATGTATTAATTTATTTTGTTTATTTCTTTTATAATTCGAGCAGTTATACACTTGTTTGTGTATCTGAAAATTGCGGATGGATAATGAAGGCTTCCAACATCAATAAATCGGAAATGTTTAGAATTAGAAAGTTTGTAGATGAGCATACATGTTCATTAAAAGATAAGGTGTATAGTCAGAGACAAGCAACAAGCAGTCTTGTTGGAGGTATAATAAAGCCCAAGATAGTTGATCATAAAAGAAAGTTGACACCGAAAGACATACAAGTTGATGCTAGACTCGAACTTGGTGTAGATGTATCATACTCTGTGGCATGGAATGCTAGGAAAAAGGCAATAAATACATTAAGGGGGACACCATCTGATTCATATAGTAAATTACCCAGTTATTTATATATACCACTTATCCTGGATCGCATATAAGAATGAAGAAGACGGAAGAAAATGAATTTCTATATGTCTTTATAGCTTTGTTTCCTTTCATAAAAGGTTTTGAAAGTTGTAAGCCAATAGTTGTAGTATACGGCAGCCATCTCAGGGGGACTTATAATGGCACATTTGTGTATGCAAGCACACTGGATGGAGCAGGTAACTATTAGATATTTATATTTTTATAAAGAATTACGCAGAGTATTATATTCATTAAACATGTATTTGTTGTATTTGCCGATATGTATCCTAATGTTTGCATTGTATAGATTCAGGAAATATATTGCCCCTAGCATACGGTATTATTGATTTGGAAAATGATGCATCTTGGACTTGGTTTTTGAACAGTTTAGAGAAGCTCATGGTTTAAAGGATAAAATGTGTGTTGTATCCGACAGAAACGAGAGTATTATAAAAGCAGTTTCGAGGATATACAATATACCACATTATGCTTGCACGTTTCATCTTTGGAAGAACGTGAAGACACTTTACAAAAAGTCACATGACAGTCTTTCAGAAGTGTTTTATGCAATGGCAAAGGCATACAAACATTCTGAATTTAATGAACTGATGAAAAAAGTAGAACATGTTGATATTAGAGTGAAGAATTATTTGGAATTGGCTGGTTATGACAAATGGGTAAGAGTGTATGCAACAGTTGATCGAGTCACTGTGATGACATCAAACATAGCTGAATGCATAAATGCATGCCCTGTGGAAGCAAGAAGATTGCCTATATATGATTTTCTTGAGGAAATTAGACAAATGTTTGGTCGATGGAAGTTCAAAAATCATACATCTGCTTCTAATACATTCACGACACTTTGTGGTAAAGCACAAGAAATGCTCGCTGAAAATGAAGAACTTTCACAGCGTATGACGGTATGTTTATGCTTCCTTAAAAGTGTTGTATTTGGCATTTAATTCAGTAAAAATTAAAGATTATATAATTGGTATGATTTAACTTTCTTTTAACTTTGTGTAATAGGTAGTTGCGACAAGTAATTATGTGCACAGTGTTCGTCATGAAGGGGAAACATTTATTGTTTGTCTTGAAAAGAAAACTTGCACATGTAGGACTTTTCAAGTGGATGAAATACCATGTTCGCACGCTTGGGCTGTTTTAAAGAAGAAATTTCTTGATCCTGAACCGTATTGTTCTGACCTTTACAAGCCAAATACATTACTTGTTACATATGCTAATACAATCAATCCATTACCTGATCGAAAAGATTAGAATGTGCCTGCATATGTAGAGAATGAAATAGTTAAGCCTCCAAAGTTCAAAAAACTACCTGGTAGGCCTTCAAAAAAGCTTCGTGATAAGATGTACAATGAGCTATATGGAAAGAAGAACAAGAATTCTTGTAGTACTTGTGGTCAAAAGGGACATAATAGACGATCATGCAGGAATGGACCACGAACTGAATAGTTAGATATGTTTGATTTTGTTTTGAAAAATAAATTTACATATGTTTGTACAAATCATTTATCCTTGTAATTGATGTTTTCATTATGTTCAATGAATAATATTTTATCAAAATATGTTCGTTTGCGCGTATTTACTTGTATACTAATAAAAGTTTTGTATTTGTAATATATAACATAAACGTTCTTAAAAAATAAAGTAAACAAAAATAAAATAAAATAAAGTCGTTTGATAGCTCACTCCATATTATTGCCTATCACACTGTATATTAATAATCTTAGAATTCAATATGTATATGTATATGCAAGAAGATTAAAAAATATGACTTGAGAAACTGTGATTTAATGTTCATAAACAAATATATTTGACACTATACAATACAAATAATGTGACCACATTTGAAAATAAATTAGATTTTAATACAAACAATACAACTACAAGTAATGTGACGTAATGAATAATGTAATACAACAATTTTACAACGATGAATACATCATACAAAATACAACACATGGAATCAACTAACATAATATATATAGATAAAATCAAAATGAAAAGTATGTAGAATAAACTGCTAAACAAAAGTTAATCAAAATGATAAGTATGCAGAATTATCTGCTACATAAAAGTCAAAATGATAAGTATGCAAAATATAAAGCAACATCAAAGTTTATGAAACATAAATTAAGTAGTTTTAAAACACGAAGAAGTATCTTCAACAAACTCACAACTACTGTATTTCAATTGGAGCAGACACAACACGAACAGATTGAGGCATGGTATGCCTGGGGGGTGCCTCAGAGTCACTAATGGCTCCGTTGTCTTGCTTTTGCTTAGCATAATTCCAAAGAAGTGCAGCATATCTTGACCTTAAAAATATTACGTCAAATGTACCAATTAAATTTCCTTGACCATAAGACAGCCACTCGGCAAAAGCAAGCATATAGATACCACAATCCCTGAATAAAATATGAGAATACAAAATTAAAATTCAAATACAAATAATGAATTAAAATTAATACAACTTACAAGCTTCCATCGATTTGTAGAGGTTTGTTGTCTATGAAAACTATCTCAAATAACTCATTCTCTTCTTGACTAACAGATCTATCTAAACCTCTATTCTTGTAATAATCATACATAGTCAACTTAAGCGGAATGAGTTGAGATAACTTGGTAACCTCTTTCCTGATTGCTGCATCATGACCTGCTGCTCTGTAAGAATCATAAACGTATACACGTCTATCATTAAGAGAGAGTACCGCCAATGCCCAATGAAACTTTTTCTTTACATGTACAGGGATAAATACGTGATCCACCAAATGCCACGAAATGCCGGCATGAACTTTATACCCTCTAATGTAATCACCTATAAAATGTTCTTCATCAGCGCAGCAGACATCACTATCTAAATCTTCATACTTCTTCCAAATTGATGAAATTTTGGACGTAAACACACAATCCACAGTTATGTATTTATACCTGCTGTCAACATAATACTTGGCTTTCTTTCTCAAATAATAGAAGATAACATTGATATGCTGAACAATAAAAAATAAATAACCATTAGATAACAATAAAACAACGAAGAATAACTAAATAACTACAGTTGTTACTTACCGAATCATTCAAAAATTGTCCTTTTGAGTACAAATTGTAGAACCAATTTTTATTGTCTACAATATCAACACCAAAGTCAAATTGGACTGGAATGCGTTCTTTACCCTTCTTGTATCGGTCCTGATCATGACGTCTAAACAAATACACAAAAAATAAAAGGTATACAATTTGCTTAAATTTCATATTGATTACATAGAAACATAGAAATTATATAGGTATCTAATGTATTTGTGAAAATATGCACCAGAATTCAGAGTAACATACATAGCAACAAATAAAGATCTGGATTATTATTACAATACAGAATTTTAAAAAGATTAACGAACAATATATGAGTTGTTTCAATCAATTTATAATACAACATACATTAGCATTCAATAAGTTGATTAATTGAAAATACAATAACATGCTTAGAATACAGTAAAAAAAATGATTCAGATTAAGAACTGATAATGCAAAATAACCTCAAAATAATAATCATGAATACAAAAAAAAATCATATACTAAAAAATGGAGAATACATAATACAGCATACAATTTTTTTTTATATTATTATGCGTCTTAAATACTTACTTGTTCTCATGTTTTGCAAGAAGACCTTCGCGAATCCATGACCGGTGTGCATTCCACATAATGATATCACGATTGCCAGAAATAAGATCAAAGATGAATGGGTGTTTCAGTTCAAAAATAATTGGTTGCACCGATGAAGTACCTGATGTAAATATTAAATTAAAAAATAACATACCATATACAAAAATTAGAATAAATATATATAAATCAGATTTAAAATACATTAAAATTTGTTATGTCTTTATACCTGCAGATGAGACGAACGATGTCAGATATGGGGATGTATTGAAAGGGCCTGGACGTCTAATCCTATGCGCAGGTAATGGTGTGTGAACAGGAATTATTTTGTTCTGACTCTCCATGCTAGCCTGTTTTTGCTTATTTGAGTTGTCATTACTTGTGGTTTGAATGTGCATGTATTGTCAGTAACACAAATACTTTTTATGTCACTGAGACTTGGCATTAGAGAATCATCCAACTCAAACTGTGATTGTTGTGACCCTTCCATGGGAACAATAGATTGAATAGGGGTAGTGAAATATGAACTGATCCTCTTCATCATTGTCATTTTGATATGTAAAATCATGTTGTCTTTCAAAAACAAGCGGCCTTATTTTTTTGGGTTTGTCAAATACAAATGATGGTTGAGGTATCTGTAGTTAATAAAAGAAAAACATTATTCAAATGCAAATTATACTAATAACAACAAAAGTAATTAGTTTAGATAAGTAGAAAAACATACACTTGGGATTATTGATTTAGACGAACTAAAACCAGCATCTACAGTGATCAGATTACGCACAGGGAAATTGTCACAATCAACCTTTAAAAATATAAAAATGTTAATTATAAACAATAATAAAATTATTCCCAACTGCACTATATAAACATGTAGAGTTAACCAACATATTAAATGATCCTTGAAAAAAAGGAGATTGAATAAAAAAAATATCGATAAACCATATAAAAATACAAAATTTATAATGAACATACTTGAAAAACTTCCTCGTTGTCATCATTTGAACTTTCATCACACTCCGTCTTCTCATCATCAAAAAGTCCATTCAATCCATGTAGATATTTGATACAAAAGTAGTCAACATATACATAAAAATATTTATAATGAAATACAGTATTAATGACATATAAAATACAAATTAATATTAAACATAATCGTAGTAAGAAAAACAGAATACAAAAATAATAATCTTTATTTTCAAAATAAGATGTCTCTACCTGATTTTGATTTTCTGATACAACTGGACTTGTAAAATGTTGTCGTCCTTGAGCAGCATTGTGATTGTTTATGTTGTTCTGAAAGTATATTGGATACAAAAACAATCAACATATATTTAATCACTATGGATAAAGAAATAAAGTACTTACAAATATAGAGAAAAAATTAATATTAGACATAAATATATTACAGCATACAGAATACAAACAGAATAAACTATTATTTTCAAAATGAGTTGTGTCTACCTGATTTTAATTTTCTGATAAAATTGGACTTGTAAAAGGTTGTGATCCTTGACCAGCAATGTCATTATTTTTTTTGTCCTGAAAATATTAAATTACAACAGAGAATTCAAAAAAACAAAAAGAATAAAAATAATTTTAAACATAACAATTGAGCATATTGTTTCACCTTCAAAGTAGACATAATGATATTAAAATTATCATTTATCAACTTTCGTATGTCTTTGAACTCTTCTCTAACCTGAAACAGTTACAATATGAGTAAATTTTACAGATTGCAATAATTTGAATAAATATATTGAAAAAACATAAGTATAAACAGTATATACCTCCTTTCGTAACTCAGAGAGTTCTTTCCTTATTAATTGTTCATGAGACACACTTACAGATGGTATTTGAGAATCCTTTTTTGGCACATAAGTGCGAGTGGTTGTCTTCTTAGAACACAATTTTGTTTCTTCCGCACAACTTTTCTAATCGCAACTTTTTTCACATTCCGTTTCGCTACTGGATCGATCTGTTCATTTCGTTCCATTTGATCTGTGATATTTGAGTCCTTTTTTCGTACCCTTTTAGCAGGCTATACTGATTGCCCCTTTTTTCTTTTACCTGTAACCTTCATTAAAGGTGGAGGTGTGTTAACAAAATCATCATCTGAATTCTGTCCAGAAAGTGCTTGTTCATCAATATCACGATGTGGCTCTGTTTGAACACCTCCAGTTGATTTTTCAACACCTTCAGGAGGCAATTGTAGAACAGCAATTTCCATCAAAGAAGGGACAACGTTCTTCCATTTAATTTGAAAACGATAATAAACAGAATAATTAACATAATAAAAGATATACATCGAATTAATACAATTACGAGGGTACAATTTCTTGAATTATATACAACACCTCTCTATTACCATCATTGAATGTGTCTTTCATCAACATTTTGAATCGGGGTTTTGCTCCTACTGTTTGCCCGTTTAGAATACGGGGGATACGATCACTGATTTTTCGTGCAAAATTTGTCTGACGCTTACCCATGCACTCGTATATCCATATTTGAAGGATAACATGCATACCACATATTCTATAATATTGACCATCAGTAGTCAAAACCTTGTTGATACCTTGTAGCAACCACTCAAATGCTTTTCTGCCCCAAGGATAATGCATATACCGACCACTTTCAACCAAATCAAAGTGAATTCTAGGAATTCGCAATGATCTCTTCTCGCCAGAATACACAAACATATGAATGAAATATAATATTGCAAACTTAATCGCATCATCATCATTGTCAACCCAAACTTTACCATTGAACCTATCGAACAAATAAGATCTACGTATGATCTCATTACCATCAAAGTACTGAACAATAAGTCGATTAGGTTCTTCTGTGTTAAACTTGAAATCCTCTACAACACCAATACAGTTTAATCTAGTAATAAGCGCAAACGTCCTAATTATGAACTTTAAAATAGCTCCATTTACTTTGATTACAAGAGACTGATTACTACTAGCTTCTACTTCTAGTGACATACAGCACCTGTGAATTTGACCTTGCCCAACACATTTTCTGATTTTCATATATTGACCAAAACATGTACTCTCACAAAAATATTTATACTGCTCCGGTGTAAGCTTGTCAGTCAACTTGAATTTAATGTCATGATTTACTATACAGTGAATGTGGGTGCATTTTTTGGTAGCTTTTTGCAAGCATAAGAAGTCCCCTGGCATATTGAATTCAAAAAAATGAAATAATACTAAAATAACAGAACAAAAAAATATGATAATAAATAAAAAATCAACACAGTTAAAACAACATACAAAAAGAACACATATGGTTACAAATATGTGGTACATTGACATAACTAACAAAAAAAACAGAATACAAAATGAATTTATGGATATATACTGACATAATACAGAATACAATATACAATTCCAAATCTATGGATACAAAAATACAATAAAACTATGAACTACAAAAATACATACTTGACTAAAACATCAACAAAATTCAATATACACTTCCAAATATATGAACACAAAAAACATTAAAACTATAAAACACAAAAATAAATAATATCAACAACATAATAAAAATTCCATATACACTTACAAATCGATTCAACAATAGTAAATACACAATCAAACTTATAAAATGTGTTATATTGACAAAAAAAAAAACAGAACACAAAATACAATAAACATATTAAATCCAAAATGAATTTATGGACATAGACTGACATAATACAGAATACAATATACAATTTCAAATATATGGATACAAAAATACAATAAAACTATGAAATACAAAAATACATACTTGACTAAAACATCAACAAAATTCAATATACACTTCCAAATATATGAATACAAAAAACATTAAAACTATAAAACACAAAAATAAATAATAACTACAACATAATAAAAATTTCATATACACTTACAAATCAATTCGATAATAGTAAATACACAATCAAACTTATAAAATTTGTTACATTGACCAAAAAAAAAAACAGAACACAAAATACAATAAACATATTAAATACAAAAATACATGCTAACTATAACAGTGAATACAAAAAACATAAGAACTATAAAAAAATAAAAAAAATAATAACTATAACGAGATGAAAATTCCAAATACACTTACAAATGTATACGATAATAGTAAATAGACAAACAAACTGATAAGCTATATTACATTGACAACTAACACACAAAAAAAGAACAGAACACAAAATACAATACATATATGATATTTAAAAAATTTCCCAATACAAAAATACATAGAAACTATAACAGACAAAACATTCCATATACACTTCCAAACTCATTGTAACATGTATTTTTTTGAATCTTAAAAGTTACTAAACAAATGCAACTAAACATGCAATACACAGCACATGCAAAAAAAAAATTACCTCTTCTCCAAAAAATTGATCTTCTTCAACTTCATGGTTATGAATTTCTGTGGGATTTTGCACCTCGACAGGTTCAGCCATTTTTCCCCCTCGTATAACTTCCTTAGACTTAGAAGCTGAATCTACATTGTTGTTTATTTCTTGAGTGAAAAAAAATTAAACGATGATAACTCGGAAGAACTTTGATTTTTTTGTACAATACCTCTAGTAACTCTCTTGAAGGCATCCATTGAAGAGAGAATTTTGTATTATGAAACCCTAAAAAAAGATTTAAGAACAACAACAAAACAAAAAAAATTAAAAAAAAACACTAAAATAAGTAAGTAAATCAATAAGGAATATGAAGAACATAATACCCAACTCAATGTGAATCTCCAAGTCAAACCTTCAAAAGAAATTACTTGAGAATGATATAAATTAGAAAAAATTCGGGAATATGTGAATAAATTAATTTTGAATAAGGTTAGAGCGAGAAATTTAAATTCAAGCGTAAATCTGGGAAGTTGAGGATATGTGAAGAAATTGATTTTCAAGAAGGTGTGCCTATTGAAGAAGGTTAGAGAGAGAACGTGAAATTCCAAACGAAAATCAGGGAAGATGATGAGTTGAATATTAACAAAGATAATAGAAAAAATCGGAAATCTATGAAGAATTAATTTTGGAAAAGGTTAGAGAGATAGTGAAAATCTTTTATTAAGAAAAGTGAAAATAAATCTTGGAAGTTGTGGAATTGCCTATTGAAGAGGGTTAGAGAGAGAACGTGAAAATCCAACCGAAATTCGGGGAAGAGAGGGTTAGAGAGAGAACGTGAAAATCCAAACTAAAATCGGGAAAGATGATGAGTTTAAGATTAACAAAGATAATAGAAAAATTCGGGAATCTATACAGAATTAATTTTGAAAAAGGTTAGAGAGATAGTGAAAATCTTTTATTAACAAAAGTGAAAATAAATCTTGGAAGTTGTGGAATTGATTAGTAATAAATATATAGATAGAAATTAATACTAATCTTAATAAAAGAGAGAGAAAATTTAAAATATCATTAGTATATATCTAATTACATAAATATAGGAAAATATGTAATTTATGAGAGAGAGAAAAAGGGTGTAAATGATGAGAGAGAAAATATTAATAATATAAGAATAATTATTTATTTTTAAAATAATGACATCTTTGACATTTTTACTAATATTATTAAAGTATGGATATTATCACTAAATAAGTTGGTTTTTTTGACTAGTTAGCTAAATTTTCCTAAAACTTTCACCAGCCCACTGCAAAATCTGACTCAACTAATTTTCAGCCCAACACCCCTTTTGCAATTCTCAGGCCCAATCTGATTAAGTAACATCTTCTATCACCCCTTTTACCAATTTAATCCAGCCCACACCTTAACCCTTCAGCCCACTCATTCTAAAATACCCGACCCACATTGTGTTGTCCTCTTCCTCGCGTGGAATAAGGACTCCAGAAAAGCCAGCGATCTCAGTGCGTCAACAACAACGGGCGCGACGACAATAACTTTCAGAGGCAGACGCGTGAACTATGCACGCGTCTCGTCTCCTTCGTGTCCTTTTCGACTCGTTCTACTCAAAAGTACAATTTTAGCAGCACAGCAAGTCACGAGATTCCGTCTTCGTTGGCGTAGGATCATTCCACGCTGACGCCAAGGACAGCGGGATCAATCCCAGCCCTTGATTCGCCCTTCCTCTTTCGGAATGGGTTGAAACTTCAGAAAAGGATGTTTTCCTTTATTGGTGAAAGATTTTGATTTCAAATTTTGAGTTCATGGGCCTGAAATTCGGATCTTGCCCTTTTCCCTCCAAATTTTGGTAGCCCTAATTCTCTCTTATATAATATCTCTTCTGTTCTTAGAGAGAAGGGAGGAGGAAAAAGAGAGAAAAAAAGAGAAGAAGCTTTCCTCGGAGGATTTTTTTTTAAAGATCTTTCTTTAGAAAACTCTGATAAAGAGATATTGGTTAGAAATTTTCATATATAGAGGTTTCAAAGGGAAATAGTGAGGAATTATACTATTAAGCATTTCTCTAGAGAAGTAGAAGGAGAATCCGTCCATCGAAGTTTGACGTTTCCGCCCGGACTGTCGGGGGCAACGTTCGTGTTCGTGTTTTCCGGTGTTGAGTTCGTTATCTATGCTCGAGCTCTTTCGTCCCGTTCGCTGTCCGAAAAATTTACCACTCTTTTCTCGATAGCATACTCTTCTTTTCTTCTCCGTTTCTCTGTGAGATAGCACGTTGTTGCTGGAAATTTGCTGCTGTTTGTTCATCTATTTAATGTTTATTCAATGGAGATATAGGGTCTTGAATATATACCCATTTGTTCGAACATTTATGTTAAATCTCATGGTATACTCTTTTTGCCTTAGTATGTATTCTTCTTTGCCTGAAGTTTGGAGAAAAATTCCAAGAAATAAATAACAAGAAGGGACAGTGTCATGCTTGTGCCTTTATGTTTATTGCCATATACATATGCTTAACTAATAACATTGATATCTTCTTTGAACATGTATGCGTTTTTTTTTGTTCTTGTTTCTCTTCAAAGCTCAATAGTCGTGTTTCGGTTAGCTTTCAAGTTGGTCTTTTCGTGGTCTTTATTCGAACTTTTGATTTTCGGATGAAGTTTTCTCATTGCGTGCTTTTTCCTTTTAGTTGTATGTGAATGGCATATCCGATTTTGAACAAAATTTTGTTTACAAGTTGGCCTCTATTCAAACTTGTGCTCCATATAACATGAAAGAATATTGATCATTTTTACACTTAACTTGTAGTGTCCTCTAGGTGTTCTTGGAGGCCATGTGTTGTTGTGTTTATTTTAGTATTAAAGCAGTAGCTTAAACACTCGTTATTCTATCATTGGCATAGCTTAGATTTTAGTATTTTGGAGCTTATATGGCGGCATTTTCTAGTTTAATCTAATTGTTTGCCATATAATAGTCTTTGAGTTGCCTCGTTTTTTTTTTAAAAAAAAAGTGTCATTATCTTATTATGTTTGGGTGCTAATTCGTTATCACTTTTTGTTTGGCCGCATGTGACAACATTCGAGTCCTTCGGACTCCACCCTTGCATTGAGACAATTTTTTTTAGCCTCATCTCATCCAAATGAAAATGAAAAGAAATTCTGAGGGGTGTGAATTGACTGGCAGATGTTTGAAAAGTCTACAGGGGCTGTATACATGCTGATATACATTCTGTATACACATGTATACAACCAAAAATGATTTACAGGTCGAAAAAAAAATTACAGAATACAAGAGGATAAATTACAGGTCGCAGGCTGATGTCTCAAGAAAATTCTGAAATACGGATTAAAACACAATCTGTATACAGTGGTATACGCAAAACGTATACACAATTTCTTTAAAGAAAAAATTGGGCTAAAGCCCAAGGGTCAATTCAGCAGGCCCAACTGGTTCTCAAATGGACAAGACCATTTTTGGGCCATTTTAGATTTAGGACAAGTGGTTAATACTTGGGCCAAAGGCCCAAATTTGATACTCTCTTCCTTTCTTACTCATATTATATTATTATGACTAACTTTATTTATCATATAATTTTAATTTAATTAAATTTCCGAGGTTGTCATTTCTCTTGTATTCATGTATATATATATATATATATANGATTTCACCATTTCCCTAAAAGAAAAAAAAAGAAAGAAAGAATTTAATTCAATTTAAAAATATATATATAATAAATGAAGTCTCCTTACTTGGTAAAGAAAAAAAATTATTAAATAGAAGGTCATTTTTAGTCAGATCGCCGGTCAACCGCGAGTTAGCGGGCATTCCGAGGGCCTAACACCTTCTCGGAATGTACATTTGAACTTCGAACGCTTTTCAACTGATTTTTATCTGTTTTAAATCTTTTGAAAAATAATTTTAAATTCTTTTCTTGATTTTACTAAAATATCAAGTGACGACTCTATAATTTGGAAACTCGATTTCTCTTAAATCATAAGATTAATTAATTTTTCGAAACTTAGTCATTTTTTACTATTATATATATATTATATATTTTTAAGTAAAACAGTACTTATGACACTAAATCTTGGGGTAGTTTTTTTTATTTTTCGCATTTATTTTGAATACTTAGTATGTTAGATATTAGTTTGATACTTACCTTTTCACGTTTAAGTTGAATTGGTGATATTTGTTGGATTGGCTTACCTATCGATTGGAAACATAGGTGCCATCACGACTAGTAATTTTGGATCGTGACATTCTTCTTCCTCATAATTTCACCCAACTCCTACCATTACCACACACATCTTCTTCAATCCATTCCAATACTCTTACACACAATTCTTTCTCTCTCTTCTCATATGCTACCTATCATTTGAGAGTTCTATAATGATTGGGAAAAAGATATTTATTTAGATTCGGATAAAAGATAGGGGGAAAAAGAGGTTCTAAATTATGAAATAGATGCGGATTTTAGATGAGTTTTTGAAAAACATATGTTTGATTCTTTCAAAATGTAAGACAATTTTATTGAGAGCATTTTTGAAGAGCTTTCTATAATGACCCTTTTTGGTCTCCTTCTCTTCTTTCTCTCATCCTCCATTTTAGTTACTTTATTTCTCACCACCATTAAAATAACAAAATTTATAATAAAAAAAATAACATAGCTTTGCTTGTCTCTAATTTCTCTTCAACCTAAAAATTTAACTAGAAAAGAAAAAAAAGAATGATTAGTAGCAAAATAGATGGAAAATATGGGAAGAGAAGAAATCAAGAAAGAGAGAATTTTGGAGATTAGTTTGAGATTTCTTCTTAAAAATATATTATTTGTAATTAAAAATAATGACAGGGCAATATATTTTTTATGTGGATAGTGAGTTATTATTTACACAGCGTAATTGAGAGACACACATGATCAGAGGGGGTTAAAATACAACGTTTTAATAACTTTAAATGTTCAATTGGAAAAATCGTGAATAGAAGGGTCCAGATGACAAACGGAGCTAAGTACAAGAGTTCTTTCTAGTAGAAGACTTGATTTGTCTAACAAAAAGAGTTCCTTCCTTATTTACTTTTCAACTTTCTTGCCACGAACAAAGGTAGGGTGGAACTGAAGTTCACCCACTCTTCTCATATCAGAACAACAACAATATCCACAATATAGTCGTATCGAGAATTTTATTGATGTGAATAATGTTTAGGATTTTTAAATTACTTAATTAAATTATATTAATAAGATATTTTTATTTGTCATCTAATTTATTATCAACATATTAGTCACACCATAATTCTTTCAAATGGAACAATGATAAGTGTCATGGTTAAATCAAAAGGATCACGATAGACAACCTCCACTATACGTACGTTAATCACTATATATCACTTCAACAAGAGATTAGATTAGTTTGGCATATGTCCACAACAACTATCTACTCAAGTCAATATTACACCTTCGTCCACATGATTTGTCCTGTTGTCTGTTGACTTGTATCCTTTAAAGACAATTATATTACTACTATTATTTTTATTTGTTATAAATTATTTAAATATTAAAAAGAAGTTTAATATTAATATTAAATCAAAAAATAGTAAATAGTAAATTATAGAGAAAAAGATCTGAAAAATATTTTAAATTTGGCCAAAATTGTTGTTACGATATCAAATTTTATAGAGGATCTTTTACCCCTGCACTATTTATATAGTGTAGTTTGAAGGTATATATGTGCCCACGTGAACACATTACTATATAATTATGCAATATTTTTTATGTCCACGCCGGCACATATATACCTTTAAATACACTATTAAATAGTGCATGGGGTAAAGGTCCTTGCCAAAGTTTGGTATCGTTACAACAATTTCGATCAAAGTTTTCCCTTTAATTTAAGTCCCAAAAAATTAAAAAAAATAATTATTTTTTAAACTTTGTGCTTAGTCAAATTAAGACACACATAAATTGATAACGGAGAAAGTAAATTAATGCTCATATCAGTGTTAAGAAGATTATAGTGTTATCTATTATCATCTATTGTTGTTATTAGGGGTGTTCATGATTCAAGTTGAATAACTTATTGGTTAAAATCAAAACCTAACCAATTTATTTGATTTTTAAATATCTAATGTTAGTGAAAATGCACTAATTCCTAGCATAATTCTTTTTGGCCAAATGATCTGGGACTCGTCTACTTGTATGAGTTCGTATTATGAACCCTTCTACTTAACCTTTTATCAACAGAACTCTTAAACTCATTAAAACACAATATATCAAACCTATCAGACCAATGACCATACTTAGGAAAAATGATCTGATGGACTCCTATACTTGTATGAATTCGTATTATGGACCCTTCTACTTAACATTTTATCAACTAAATCCTTAAACTCATTAAAACATAATATATCAAATTTCTCAGACCATTGACCATACTTATGTGACATTAAGATGGATGAGTTGGCAAGAAAGTGTACCCGACACACATGTAAAGACAAGTAAATAACATATTTAAATTTAAAAATATAAAATAATATATTTCTTATATAAATCATCTTCTTCCCCTCACCTCTCCTTCTTCACTCAT
>NC_028648.1:57162485-57163466 GCF_001406875.1 Solanum pennellii | reverse complement strand
TTCAAACCCTTTTTCTTTTACCCTAATTGTCATATAATTAAGTATAAAAGATGATAAAAATAACCCACTATTTATTTCAAGGTTATCTCCTTTAACCCCCAAGAAATTGAATTATTATCATTAACCCACTAACTTTATCATTATAAGCATGAATAGTCCAAAACGCCCCTTAAAAACTTTTAACAGAAATCCGACCCAGTCAGGGTTACGCAGCCTGTGACGGTCCGTCATGACTGTGACGGTCCGTCCTGCAGGTCCGTCGTAAAGTTCAGAGAGTTAATTCTGTGGAAAGATTTGTGACGGTCCGTCGTGCCAACGACGGTCCGTCCTGCCATTCCATCGTGAAGTTCAGAGAGTTAATTCCGTGGAAAGATTTGTGACGGTCCGTCGTGCCAACGACGGTCCGTCATGCCATTCCGTCGTGAAGTTTAGAGAGTCGATCTCAGTACCCAAATTTTCAGAATCTAAGTGTTTTGGAATGAGACCCCCTCGACGGTGGCGGTCATATGTTGAGTGCCAACCAGCATAGGCACCACCTATGACTTGGGCATCATTCTCTAGCTTGTTTATGGAGAAGTATATACCCCGGACTTTGAGGGATAGGAGGAGAGATGAGTTCCTAAGCCTAGAGCAAGGCAGGATGTCGGGTACTGCTTATGAGGCTAAGTTTCGTGAGCTATCCAGGTATGCCACCCAACTTTGCTTCAGTCCACAAGAGTGGATTCGCCGTTTCGTGAAGGGATTGAGGTCAGATTTGCAGATTTCAGCCTTACAGGTAGCTGCTACAGCAAAATCCTTTCAGGAGGTGGTAGATTTTGTGATAGAAGTGGAAGGGGTGAAGCCAGATGACTTCACCATGCCATCGACATCTAAGAAGTTTCGTAAGGGAGGTGAGTTTAATGGTTCTTACTCCAGAGGGCAGGGTTCAGGAGGTTACCCAGCCCGACCTATTCAGTCTTCACTGCAGGCTGTAGCTGGGGG
>NC_028648.1:57120389-57159475 GCF_001406875.1 Solanum pennellii | reverse complement strand
GTAAAGTATGAACACCAGAGGCCCGGAGGAACACTTCAGAGAATGCCCATTCCCGAATGGAAGTGGGAGAGAATTGCAATGGACTTCGTGGTTGGTCTTCCAAAGACATTGGGTAAGTTTGATTCTATTTGGGTAATTGTGGACAGATTAACTAAGTCTGCTCACTTCATTCCGGTCAAGGTGACTTACAATGCAGAGAAGTTAGCCAAACTCTATATCTCAGAGATTGCTCGATTGCATGGAGTTCCACTTTCCATCATATCAGATAGAGGTACGCAATTTACTTCTAAGTTTTGGAGAACATTGCATGCTGAATTAGGTACTAAGTTGGATCTTAGTACTGCCTTCCACCCTCAAACCGATGGTCAGTCTGAGCGAACGATTCAGGTATTGGAGGATATGCTTCGTGCATGTGTGATAGAATTTGGTGGTCATTGGGATAACTTCTTACCCTTAGCAGAGTTCTCATACAATAATAGCTATCACTCAAGTATTGATATGGCCCCATTCGAAGCATTGTATGGGAGGAGATGTAGGTCTCCCATTGGTTGGTTTGATGCATTCGAGGTGAGGCCCTGGGGTACTGATCTTCTGAGGGAATCATTAGAGAAAGTGAAATTCATTCAAGAAAAGCTTTTAGCGGCGCAAAGTAGGCAAAAGGAATATGCAAATCGAAAGGTTAGAGACTTGGAGTTCATGGAGGGTGAACAAGTCTTGCTGAAGGTTTCACCCATGAAGAGTGTGATGCGGTTTGGTAAGAGAGGTAAGCTAAGCCCAAGGTATATTGGACCATTTGAAGTACTTAAGCGAGTAGGGGAGGTGGCTTATGAATTAGCCTTGCCTCCAGGACTCTCAGGAGTGCACCCGGTATTTCATGTGTCTATGCTGAAAAGATACCATGGGGATGGAAACTACATTATTCATTGGGATTCAGTTCTTATTGATGAGAATTTGTCTTATGAGGAGGAGCCTGTTGCCATTCTAGATAGAGAAATCTGCAAGTTGAGATCAAGGGAGATTGCATCCATCAAAGTTCAATGGAAGAATCGACCAGTTGAGGAGTCCACTTGGGAGAAGGAGGCTGATATGCAAGAAAGATACCCACACCTGTTTACAGATTCAGTTACTCCTTTTCGCCCTTGTTTTTCTTCTTGTGATCGTTCGAGGACGAACGATGGGAAAATTGGTATCTATAATAAAAGGCTTACAAAGGAAGGAAGAGAAAAGAAAACAAAGGAAGATTAATTTAGATTTAATTTTATATTTTAGATTTTCTTTTTAAGACTTCCATTTTTAATAACCTTCTTTTTTCTTATGAAGACAAGCTTAAATGGAAGAACAATATATTAAGAGGGTGGAGGGGATAGTGGTTGTGAGGATGGTGGTTGTTGGTTGGATAAGATGGACGAAAGTTTGAGGAAGGTGAGAGAAATAAGAATTATATTTGAAAGATTTTTTTTTTTTTTTTTGATAATCTTTCTGATTAATAATTTTTAAAATAGTTAATAAGATAATTATGACGTGTTATTAATTTATGTGACATGGATTTGACATGTCATCTATTTGAGAGAGTGTGGACTACACACATGACAGGAGGGATTTAAAAATCATCGTTTGATTAAGTAATTTAAAGATTAAAATGGTAAAGTGTTAGGTAAAAGGATCCACAATACAAACGCATAGGGGTCCATTAAATCTTTTTTTCTTAATATAATTATTTTGTTTACGAAAAAATATAATATTATGACTTCTATATCTCACCATCCCAGAATTGATCGGCAGATTTGTATGGTCCATTTGGATGAACTAAAACCATGTCAACTTTAAATCCAGTGCAAGGAGGAATCTCTTGAATTTGAGCTATTTCTTCATTACTTAATTCCCAATCCAAAATTTGTAGGTTCTCTTTCATCCTTTCCTTGTTGAAACTCTTCACTATTACACTAGCTCCTTGCTCATATACCCATTTTAATGCCACCTATAAATATTTGTAACATAGACAAATTAGA
The DNA here is from genome assembly GCF_001406875.1 of Solanum pennellii. NCBI lineage: Eukaryota > Viridiplantae > Streptophyta > Magnoliopsida > Solanales > Solanaceae > Solanum > Solanum pennellii. The sequence continues at coordinate 57,157,466 of NC_028648.1, read as the reverse complement.
TAAAGTCAATATATTGTGTAAAGATTTTATTGGAATTAATCTCAATGTGTGAGCATATTGACCAAATAATAAAGAGAGAAGTACTGAACATTCTTCTAAACTTCGTATAAATTATTAGTTTCATTTCAGAATTATTGACAGCCTTAAAAATATCCATCTACTTGACTAACTAAATACATTCCATATCTGTCACATGACATAGCAAGTATTCTCAAACTCCTCTAGTAGCACGAGACTCTTAACAACATATCAAGAGAAGTGTCGATAACACCTCGAAACTTTGCGAGAATTTAAAGATGTATTTCACTCATGTTGTAAGATCAGAGATGTATTAAAACATAGTTAATCAAGTAAAAAAGTGTTTTTAAAGTTATGAATAACATAATTTAAAAATAAAACTAATAATTTATGCCGAATTTAAGAATATTCACAATGCATTATCACCTGAGCAACGCTCTTGCGTTTGTGAATGGCAATATCTTTAAGGACAGGGCTCTCCATAACAGAATGGGTGCCCCAAGGAGTTATCCCATTAGCTCCAAGTGGAGACCATGCACTCACATGTATTCCTTTTTCCTTGCAAAACTCTAACATCTTCTCCTGCCTCCATGCAACATGCATTTCCACCTGTAAAATATTAGGAGTATTCAATTTATTTGACCTGTTTCTTGTTATTCTGTTTCAAAAAGATGGATTCTAGCCATTATTTAATTTTAATTTTTCACTTAATATGTTTAATGTTGTAGATTAAACAAATTAAATTGGATAAAGTACTACTTACTAGTTAGTGATTTGTAACTAAGGGTGTGTTTGCTGGGGCGGATCCACATAGAGTCTGTCGGGTGCTCGAGCACCTATTAATCTCGTCTCAAAATATATATATCTATGTAGAAATTAAGAGGTGTCTATATAAAATTAATATAGAGCATCTAATGAATAAATGATCTAACTAGTCTATTGACTTTTGGGTGGTGCTTAAGGCTTTTGTAGTGTCATTGAGCCCGGATTCGAATTTCATTGTCAACATGTCTTTTTTATATTTTTGATTCTGTCACTTTTAGAGCACTCACGACCTTAAAATCATATCGTTTATATGGAAGAAAACTATTCTTCAGAAAGTATTTAGAATGTCTCCACGTTTGTTTAGTTAAAATTTTGAAACAATGACTTTCCTACTAAATCAACTTATAAATTAATGCATATTTTAAGATAATATTTTCGACTTATTTACCAAACACAAAAAAAAAAAAGTAAGTAGAAGAATCAACTTATTACTTGGTTTACTGCAGGAAGAATGGTAGCATAGTGTAGGATTTGAGAGAGCTTAGTGCATGTAAAGTTGGAGACACCAATAGATTTGGCTAGACCTAATCTACAACATTCTTCCATGGCTTCCCATGTCCCTCTCATGTCAAATGGAATTATATCCTCTTTATCAACCCTCATTTCATCATCCTTACTATTAACCTTCTTCTTCATTGTCACTGGCAAATGTATTAGGTATAAATCCAAGTAATCCATCTTGAGCCTCCTACAAATTACAATTTGTAAGATTAAAATTTATTGACTTCATAATTAATCACATCACCTACTTATCTGTTGAGTTTCATCAAAAACAACAATTATGTTTCAACTTCAAACAAATAGGTTTGATGTAATATATGAATCATCACTATCCATATACGTCTATATAGTATTAGAAGCCAGCAACAAAATATGAAAAGAGGTTATTCGGGATAAAAGGTGATCATCTATGATGGATTAAACAATTAATGGAAGTAAAATTGAGCTAGTTCTGAAATATGAAAAGGAGGTGCATAGATGGCCCAATGAGGAGGTACAAGAGGTTGGTTGTATGGGGTATACATAAGGATAGAGGTAGGCCAAAAAATATTGGGAGGTTTTTATACATGGCATGTCGCAACTTTATATTTGTTAGGTCCTAGACTTAACTCACACTCCAAATGTTATCTCAAAGGGAGGAAGATTGTCCAAACCTTATATTATAAAGACTCCACTCATTTCACTAATTATTAATGTGAGCCATTTGACATTTTTTACCACCCCACCTCATGCTCAGTGTGTGGACAATTTTTTTTTTTTGGCCCAACATTGGTGAGATAAGGCCTACTCTGATACCATGTTAAATTAGGATTTCGGCTAACTCATACCCAAAAATCTAGTTCAGAGGGAGGAGAATTTTGACAAGCCTTATAAGGAGTCCAAACATCTCATTAACCACCAATATAAGAGTTTTGTCATTCTTCAATATTATTGAGGACATGACTCTAGAATAGAAAGGAGTAAATGTCATGCATAAGGGTAGAAGGTTAATTAGTAGAAGCAGAATATTCTCTTGTCTTTTGTTTTTGTTATCTATAGATCATTGTCTCGATTATCACAGTACTTTATTGCTGATATATAGTTTCTTTCTTGTAGGTTTTATGGTACTGCTTATTGTATTATTGTTGTGTTTTATTGAGCTTGGTGTAATTGAGCCAAAAAAATTTCGAAAATAGTCTTTCTATCTCGATAAAATATAATAAATCTGCATACAGTTTATCCTTTGAAGATCCTGCTTAATGATTTTCACTAGATATGATGTTGTAGTATTTCAGCCCAATATTATTAAAAAATAATAATAGTAATAATACAATAGAAAGTAATATAATAATGATAACACTATAATCTTCTGAACTGTGGTATGAGCATTTAATTTACTCCATCTCAATTTAAATATCTTAATTTGACTAGACATAAAATTTTAAATAGATTTTTAAATTTTGTTTGTTTTAAACTAAAGATGCATATACTCCTTTAAATATCATGATCTTTGAACTTATAAGGTAGAATATGAAAAACTTGCTAAACATTCAAAAAAAAAATATTTTTAGAAGACATAATACATAAATGTGCCCTTTAGCTTGACTTCAAATTACATTTATGCCCTTCAACTTTGAAAATGCACAAATAGACACTTAAACTTGTATAAAGTTGAACAAATAGACACATGTCCTACATATCATCCTACATGTCATTTTTTATCCTACGTGGTGTCCTACGTGTATTGTGTCATGTAGGACTCATGTGTTTATTTATTTAAAAGTTGGATAGTTAAACTGTCTGTTTGTGCATTTTAAAAGTTGAAGGTCAAAGTTAAAATTTGAACTCAAATTTAGGGTTGTATTATGCCTTTTTAGAACAAGGGGAGTATATCAGAAATAGACCATTGATTTTGAACCAACAAGAAGAAAAAAACAAAAGTATTTACGTACCCAAGAGTTCTTTTTAAGGCAGGAAGAACAAGGTGGCGATGAGTTTCCGTGCACCATAATTTAGACGTAATAAAGACTTGTTCACGACTCTTAATTAGTCCGCGTTGTATGGCTTCCACCACTGCTTGGCCAAGTGCTTCCTCAGAGCCATAGACCGCGGCTGAGTCAAAGTGACGATAACCGATTTCAATGGCATCTATCAGTGTTGACACTAATTGATCATGTTGTGGTAAGGAAGGTGCTGTTCCCATCCCTATAAGAGGCATTTTATGACCAGAATTCAAATTCACATTTGGCACTAACATTTGCTTGATCATGTTCATAGTCATGACCTAAAATGAATAATTGGTAAAGGTATATATATATATATATATCCCAACAACGTTCCACCTGGTGTGATAACCTAATTTAGAGACTTGTAATATACTTGGAACTAAATTATGTAAAATAAACATCTACTTCTAGTTATGCAATTTAAAAATCAAAAGATGATTTATCTTTTGTTTATTTTATTTTTATCAAATTATTGACTTGTGTAGATAGTTGATGTCCACATAAACCAAACTTATCTTATCTGTTGTTTGATTTGTGGTAGAGGTTGTCCAAAATCATCCTTTCAAGTTCAATTATTTATTCAACATATTAATACTACATTATTAGGGGTAGTTGTTTGATGCATTTTCATTTTCATGCTAGGTATTATTAATCAGTGTCGTCTCTTGCCTTTAAATTTTTAGGCCAATGCTCAAATTTCTATAAAAAAAAATTATGTTTAATATTTTCATGAAAAAATAATTATTATTTTATAATAAAGAGTATAGATATATATTACTTTCTTTGCTAACACTAACATTATTTATCCTTTTTAATTATTTATGTACTTTATTTCATCAAATCTTTGATTATTAGAATAATATTTTGTCAAAAATATGAATACGGAAAAGGGTCTAAAATACCCTCAAAGTATTGAAAATGGTACAAAATTACCCTCCATCCACCTATTGGCTCCAAAATACCCTTCCGACCCACCTATTGGGTCCAAATACCTTTGTCATCCACCTTTTGGTTTAAAATTGACCACTTATTTAACGGTTTTATATTTAAACTATTTAAATATTTTTTTAAATACGTGGCGCTCAACTATTTGTTATATTTTAACTTATTAGTATAATTTATAAATCAATCCACTACCCATCCATTACTAATCAAACCCTCCAAATTAATAAATCACTCACATTATTAATGCAACAATAGAAAAGCTACTGCCAATTGAGTGTTTTAAAAAATTTGAGACGAAAATATCTATAGAAGTAAATTATCATACATTCAAGTGTCTAAATAAAAATTACCGATAAACTTAAAAGTTTGACTATGTTCATCTTAATTATTCTTACGTCTCAATTATGTGATGTTACTTCATAGGTAACTTTTTTTCAAAATAATATATTAAAAGTTTTAAAAACAAATCATAAATATTTATAAAATTATATTTTAAAAAAGTGCATGAATTTTAATTCGGGATGTATTACTTCTTTACCTTCATTCATAAATTTCTAATTCAATCTTGAAAGAGAATCAAATTGAAAGTGTCCTCCTAAATAAGCGGCTCAACATAAATTTAATTGGGGCTTCGATTCGGACTCTAATAATTTTGGATGTCATTTTCGTTAATTTATAATTTCATCGTGTTTTAGTAGTGTTTATGACGATTTTGATATCATAGTTGGATTATTAATTGGGTGGGGTTTAGTTAGTAATGGGTGGGTAGTGGGTTGGTTTATAAATAATACAAATAAATTAAATTATAACCAATAGTTGAACATCAAGTATTTTAAAAATATTTAAATAATTTAAATTTAAAATCATTAAATAAGTGGTCAATTTTGAACTCAAAGGTGGATGACAAGGGTATTTTGGAGCCAATAGGTGGATGAAAAGGGCATTTTGGAGCCAATAGGTGGATGAAGGGTAATTTTGTACCATTTTCAATACTTCAAGGGTATTTTAGACCCTTTTCCGATATGAATAAATAGCCGCAAAGTGTTAGAACAAAGTAAATTACAAATACTCTATTATTTCTTTGTAACTTTTCATATTAAAGTAGGATGCAAGTTATCAACTTTTTGAATCAGATTCTATGATATTAACTCTTATCTTTATTTAAAATTTATCAGCTTATTACTTATAGTATATATTATCGATTCATATAATAATTGTCTTAATAAAATGATGTTTTCAATGTTAAATTGATCAAATCTTGCTTCAAAATAATAATTAAATTGATCAAATCTTTCTTCAAAATAATAATTAAAAAAAGGATTTGAAAAAATTATTTATAAAAAAGATATTAAGTAATAATTTACATCTAAAAATTTCAGAAAAATAAATAAATACAAATCAAATTTATTTAAATTTTAGGCCTCTAATTAAAATTTCACTTTAGGCCTCAAATTATGTTGAGTCGTCCATATTATTAATCCTTGCATTAGTTATACAGTCTATTGTGTATTAGGGAGTGTATTATTAATACCGTGGATTTTTAGGTATTAGTAATGCAAAAGAGATTTAATGCATGCATTAGCATTTTAAAGACACAATTACCCCTCAAAACCCTTTGTATATCTTTTTTCACTATAATTGTGGAGGATAGTTTTGTAAATAAAAATATTTTTATATAATACATGTTATATTTAATACACCAAACCAAACAATTCATAAATAATCTATGTGTAATTAATGCAAGCAGTACCAATGCAAAGATTGCTAATACACTCTATCTAGCATTATTCTTATACACTCTGCCAAACGAAAAATTCTACAAGCATATTGCTGGTAGTTTTTGATATTTTGAATTATTGACATTTTATAAATATCGTGCAATATTATTATATAGATTTATTTTGATAATTTTGATCAACAAAAAGTTCAGTCCATATTCTATTTATTAGTTGGATCAGCCAAAGAGTTTATAATTGAGTTTTAGTACTTCTGTGGGTCCTTGTATTTGTTTAGATTTTTCTTGAATATCAAAAACTAAAAAAATATAGCAATTATGTATGATCTATCTGATTTTGTTTTTTGTTTTCTGTTTTTTATTTTTTATTCTCCAAAATAAAATGATAAGAATCTACAGGTAGATAGTTGATCGTCTGACATGTCTGTTTACAACTCTTAGGTTATTTTTAGTACTAAAATATTAGTGGCACTTTAAAGATATTGTACAATATTGCTTTATAAATTACTTTGACAATTTTGGACAAAAAAGTTCGGCCCATATTCTATTTAATTAGTTGGATCAACCAAACAAATGTGGCTTGACTTTTTGTACATCTATCCAGAGTCTCAAGGTAAAATCTAAAGTTGAATTGTTTTTTTTTAAGAACAATAATTGTAGTAATGCAAAATGAATTTGTTTGCAAATCTTTGTTATGTTAGAGTTTCCCATTTATAGTTTCGACAAAATCAATTGGCTTATAATTTTATTTTTATATAATGAGATATGAATTATACATTATAGAAGTGTATAGAAAATGAAAGAGCAGTGAAGGCAAAAATATGAAAAATTTTCTGAGTGAATTTTATTGAATAAGAAACAGCTATTTATCCTAATATAAAATGGCAAAGATGTAAAATAATCTAAGAGGCTAACAAACTTTGTACACCTATACAATTTCTAGAAGAAACATCTAATAAAGGAATCTTGAGCTATGTACAAAATGTGATGGATTTATTGATTGAGAATGTTGATATGAGTGTTGGATCGATCTTGACTTTAGACTTTAGGAACAACTTCTTTAGGAACAGGTTATGTGACGTGTTCCTTTGTATTTCTGGCTGTGATATGAGGCTGGTTCATATTATCATTCTCAACACCCCCCCCCTCTCAAGTTGGAGGGAGGAGAAACGAGACCCAACTTGCGTAGAAGCGTATGGTGTGAGGGGCCAGATAAAGGCTTGGTGAGAAGATCAGCAAGCTGTAATGAAGCAGGAACATAAAAAAGAGAGATTAAACCAGCAAGAAATTGTTGTCTAATGAGATGACAGTCAAGTTCTACGTGTTTCGTTCCTTCATGAAAAATCGGGTTCTTGGCTATGTGTATGGCTGCTTGGCTATCAGAATGAACAGGAATGAGGAGTTTGGAGAAACTCCTAAATCATGAAGAAGACGATTAAGCCATGTTAATTCAGCCACCACGCGTCTCATGGAACGATATTCAACTTCTGCAGATTATAAGAAAACATAATGTTGTTTCTTGGATTTCCAAGAGATAGGTGAATCACCAAGAATAATATAAAACCCACTAACGGATCGTCATGAATCAACACAGGATCCCCAATTCGCATCACAATAGGCAAGAAAAGAAACAGAAGGTTCTGCAGTAAAGAATAGACCTTGATCAGGATTCACTCTAAGGTAACGAACCAAACGTAGAGCAGCAGTGAAGTGGGGAAGACGAGGCTCTTGCATGAACTGAGATAACTGTTGGAACACATATGAAAGATCAGGCCTAGCATGAGTAAGGTAATTAAGCTAACCAATTAGGCAACGATATGCAGTAGGATCTGTAAGGAGTTCACCAGAATGAGCAGAAAGCTTAATAGAAGGATCCAATGGTGAAGAGACAAGGGGTAAGTGTTCACAATCGAATTCAGATAGTAGTTCGAGGGTGAAATTTCGTTGAGTGACAGTTAAGCCTTGAGCTTCCTTGAATACTTCAAGACCTAAGAAGTAGTTCAAAAGTCCCAAATCTTTGACCTTAAAGTCATCATCAAGGAACAACTTCAGCTGAGTGATGGTGGCAGCATCATCACCTGTGATAATGATATCCTCCACATAAATGGCTATGACAGTGAGAAGAACATCTGAATGCTTGAAAAATAGAGAATAATCATTGAGTGAAGGAATAAATACTTTGAATTGTAAAGCAGCTGACAATCTCGCAAACCATTGTCGAGAAGCTTGACGCAAATCATAGAGAGATTTTTTAAGTCGACACACATGAGAAGGACCAAATGCATCCAGACCTGCACGAAATTTCATGTATACTTCTTCATTGATGTCTCCATGAAGAAACGCATTGTTGACGTCTAGTTGATAAAGAGGCCAGTCCTTTTTAGCAGCAATGGCTAAAATACAGCGAATCGTTGTCATTTTCACAACAGGTAATAAGTTTCAGTAAAGTCTATCCCAGCTCTTTGAATGTCATCACGACCACAAGTCGAGCTTTAAGTCTTTCAATGCTTCCATCAGACTTATGTTTCACCTTATAGACCCATTTACGTGGTAGAGCCCTCTTACCTTTAGGTAACTCAACGACATCCCAAGTTTTGTTGGCAATCAAAGCCTTGATTTCATCATCCATAGCCACCTGCCAACCTGGGTGCAAAGCAGCCTGTGCATATCCAGTAGGTTCAACAATGGGGGAAAAAGAAGTGATCACTAGTTGGTTAGCAGAAGATAAGGTTGCAAGGAAAGATTTGTGGATGGATAGGAGGAGAGAAACAAGAAGAAGTAAGATCTATGAGGTAAACATTTTTACAGTAATAATCATGCAAATAAACAGGGTGTTTTTGAGTTCTAGAAGATCTTCTAGGTGATTTGATGGTAATAGGAGGAGGAACGGGTTGAATGGAACTGGTTAGTGAACCAGGTTCATGAGAGGAAGAACAGGGAGAATCAAAATGATCAGGCTGATTTGGAGAAGTGATGGTAATGGACTGCTGAGGTGGAGTAGGATGAGTACAAGGAGGTTCATATATTAGAAGAGAGGGAGAAGAGGAAAATATAGGGGGCAAGAGGAATTGGATTTGAAAGGAAAAATAGATTCATGAAAATGGACATCTCTTGACACAAACATCTTTTTAGTATCCAAAGATAAAAGTTTGTATCCCTTTTGTCCAGAAGGATACCCCAAGAAAATACAAGGAACTGCTCTAGGTGAGAACTTTGATTTATTTCGAGTTAAAGTGAAAGCATAACAAAGACACCCAAAAGCCTTAAGGAACTGGTACTTAGAAGGAGAACCAAACAAAACCTCATGAGATGTTTTACCATTGAGAACTCTAGAGGGAAACTTGTTAATTAAGAAAGTGGCAGTGAGTAAACATTCGCCCCAATAGCAAATAAGAACATTGGATTGAAATAATAATGCTCTAGAGGTTTCTAAAAGATGTCTATGTTTTCTTTCCACAAATCCATTTTGTTGTGGAGTGGAAATGCAAGATGTTTGATGTAAAATGCCTTGAGATAGAAGAAATTCAGATGCAATGGTTCCCTTCCCTAATTCTAGAGCATTGTCAGATCTGACGAACTTAACTTTGTTGTTAATTATCTTTGAACCATGAAAATAAACTGTTTTAACATTGGAAAAGGATTAGAATTGGTACTCAAAAGGTAGGTCCAAGTAGCTCTACTATAGTCATCTACTATGGTGAGAAAATACTTGAAACCATTGTAAGTTGCATTTTATATGGTCCCCATGTGTCAATGTGAATCAACTCGAATATTGTTTTGGTTTGATAACACCTGTAAGAAAAGGCAATTTAGTTTGCCTAGCGAGAGGGCAAACATCACAAGCATAATTAGGATCAGGTTTAAAGGAACTAGACAATTTATTCATTAATGAAATAGGGAGATGCTCCAACTTCACATGCCATAAGTGAAAAACAGAACCATCCTTACTAGATAATGAATTACAAGAGGAAAAACTATGACTAGAAAAAGAAACTTCAGCTTTGTTGGAGTGACTTGGAGACTTGATGCTGGAAGGGAACAATTGATAATGACCATTCTTAACTTCACCAAGAACCAGAGGCCTCTTCATTGAAGGGGCCTGCAAAACAGATTTAGTTGATGAGAAACTGATGAAACAATTTAAATGTATACACATCTTATGCATAGATAGAAGATTTAAATTGAATGAGGGAATATAAAGAACATCATGAATGAAGAGATCAGGAAACAGACCGACAGTTCCTAAATGAGTGACTCTCATATTAGAGGATTTAGGTAAAGTAACATTGATGGATTGAAAAAGAGATTTAAGAGTATGAAACATGTTCGAATCAGAACACATGTGTTGATAAGCACCCGAATATAAAATCCAGGGTTTAGAGTTGAATGAAAGTAAGCATTTCACAGAATAGTTACCAGCATAAGCAGCCATTGCAATTTGGTTAGCAGGATTAGCATCTGGTTGAGTGATATTAGCCTGATTCAACAAATGAACCAGTTGATAAACCTGTTCCTGAGTCAACTGATTTCCAGCAATTCCTACAAAATTAGGAAGAGAGTTGGGAAAGCAAGGTAAATCAGATGGCAGCACAACATTGCTCCTGATTGTATTTGGATCTCTCTTGCTCTTTGTGAACTTAAAATCACTGGGAAACCAATGATTCTATAGTACTTGTCAACAGTATGTCCCACTTTCCTGCAATTGGAACAAATCAAAGATGAATTACCCTTTTACTTTTATATTCAGGTGTATGAGACATGTTCCCATGTCCAGGACATTGAGGTGGTGCATTCCCATCAGCCACCAAATAAGTTGAATTGTTTCCTGCAGGATAAGAAGAAACAGATATCTCTCTTTGTTTCTCATCTCGAGTGAGAAGAGAGTAGGCAAGACTAATAGAAAGTAAGGGAGAAATCATCAGGATGTTGCTTCTTACTGCAGCATAAGCCTCACTCAATCCCATAAGAAACTGAATGAGCCTTTCATCTTGTTGTGCCTTCAACATTTTCTCCTTTTCGCCACAATCACAAGCGCATGAACAAATGCCCTTTATGTTCAAGGTATTATGTCCATCCCATAACCCCTTGATTTTTGTATAGTAAGCTGCAATATTGAGTGATCCTTGAGAGAAATCACTCATCTCTTTTTGCAGGTGAAAGAGCTGAGCTCGATTTGATTACCCAAACCTGATTTCGACATCATTCTAGAGTTCCTCAGTTGTTTTAAAGTAGAGTACACTATAAGCAATGTCTCTAGAGAGTGAATTCAACAACCAGCTGGTAACCATGTCGTTGCACCTGTTCCATGACTGCAGATCTGGATTGCTGTGAGCAGAACTCTTGCAACTTCCATTAGCGAATTCGAGCTTGTTCTTAGCTGAGAGAGCAATGAGCATGAACCTTCTCCATCCTCCATACCCTTTTCCTTTAAAAGGTGGAGTTCACCAAGGACATTCCTGGTGAGTTAGATGGATGAAGAAAATAAGGACTGCTTTGATCCATAATTTTGGATACAACAGGAGGAGAACTTGACTCAGTTGCAGAAGAATTCGTCATTGAAGATATGGATAGTGAGGGATCTATAATGGTGCTCTGATACCATATAGAAAATGAAAGATCAGTGAAGGCAAAAATATGAGAATTTTCTGGTGAATTTTATTGAACAAGAAGCAACTATTTATCCTAATACAAAACGGCGCAGATTTAAAATAATCTAAGAGGCTAACAAACTTTGTACACATGTACAATTTCTTGAAGAAGCATCTAATAAGAATCCAATAAAGGAATCTTGTGCTATGTACAAAATGTGATGGATTTATTGATTGAGAATGTTGATATGAGTGTTGGATAGATCTTGACTTTAGACTTTAGGAACAACTTCTTTAGCAACTGGTTTTGAGACGTGTTCCTTTGTATTTGTGACTGTGATATGAGGTTGGTTCATATTATCATTCTCAACAATGTGCAAATCTAAGTGATAACAAACAACAAATTACTTGATGAATTTTAAACCAGGTAAATTTTTTTGTAGCATTCAAATTTTTTGATGAAGCCTTTGTATATGGGTGATGATTGTATAGAGGTATTTATCATCAATTCTCATTTCTAGTATAAGAAAAGTTTAGTAAAATTGAAAGAAGGAAATGTAATATTTCATTTCTTGTGAATTTGCTTTTAATGGTGAAATGATCATTTTGTCCTTCTTCCCAATGTTTTCAGGCTTAGTTTGTATTTCGAAAATGATTATTGTGATCTCCGATGCGATTGGTGTGTTTTTGGTGATTTGACCATTTTAAAATATTGAATTTCTTGGTATGACTGACTTTGATTAACATTTCGAGTTCCGAGCATCAGATGAGAATTTCGTCAGTTTCATCGCGTCTAGAACGTCGATGAGTTAGTTCGACGATCTATAAGGTTTCTGAGGCCTTATGTTGAGTTTTAGTGTTTGGGCTAGAAGTAGAATCTGAGTCTTAAGAGAGGTCTGGAAGGATATTTTTGTCATTTAGTCTCTTTTCAGAAATCTAGCGAGGTCGTTGAGTCTGGAGTCAGTTATGGGTAGCATGTTTAGTTTATTTTTATCGGACTTCGAACGATTTTTGAGTGTTCAATAGGAGACTTGGACTTATGGCTTTCTTTTCTGATATTTGGTGCAAGGGGACCGCGTCACAGTAGGATCTTAGCGCGATCATGGGTGAACAGTATTTCGCGAAGCGACATTATTCCTGTGTTTTCGAGCTTGAGCGATTCAGTGGGTGGCATTCGCAGTTTACTGTCCGCGTTTACGGACCCCTTTTTCTTTTTTTGCTTGGCAGATTCTAATTCAGAATTTTTCTCATTTCCATCATTTACCTTTTGGAGCTTGGGGGAAGGCAATTCTTGGAAGCATTTTTATAAATCTGTGTGAGTAAGCTACCAATGTTGCTTCAATCTTCTACCAATGTTGCTTCAAGTTTTATCTCCCGAAAAATCTTTTAAATCATGATTTCAGAGTGGATTTTGAATTATTTTTCTACCATAGTTTGAAAATTAGTAAATTCTTGATAAGATTAGATTTTGGGATTTTTCTCCAAACCAAATCTCCAAAAATATCGGTAAAATCTCAATAAATACATTGTAATGATCTCATACTGTATTGAAATGGATAATTCGAATTACACATGTAATTATAAGAGTTCATCATCCTAATTGCTCCAAACTAGTAACAAATCCTTCCAAGGAAGAAGTAGAGTAAAAAGGGAGAATGGATGGAGGTTCCAAATTAATCTCAGTAACTAAGAAATAAGAGACAAGTTCATATCATAGTAGTCCTAATAGATTAATTTACTCTTCTGTATATAAGCCTTTTTCCGATGTCCGAAATATAATTTGACATTTCTCATGTAGGTTCTTGTAATGACCCGAAAAGTCATATTTAGAAAATTTCATAAAAATTATAGTTTTAACCTCTCGATAGTTGTCCCGAGTAATTAATAATTAGTCGGTAAAGTTGATTTTAAATAAAAAAAAACTACAGTTATCTAATTAAATAATTTATTATATTGGTGGCTAATGGGCCAAGTCAAAATATTAAGTTAATACCCTATATCATTTTAAATCTTTTTTTTAATAATAATAATAAAACAAACAGGAAACCTCCCGATTAGGATTTCATAACCTCTGCATACTCAAATTGGCGGCCAAGCTACATCGGTAAGAACTAAATTCTTAAATGATGATTTTGTATACATGCATAATTGTGAAATTCTTTTATAATTTAAATAATTAGTGGTGAAATAGGAAAAAAAAGAGAAAAATTGACTTTGAAGGGTTATTGTGCACGTGGATTCTGGCAATTAGTGTGGACATTTTCTAAAGATGATACATTGTGGAAATAATTAGTATTTAAGTAATTTTCATTGGAAATTATATATATATATATNTGTTTTTTATGTGCTGTAATTTGAAAACAAATTGTGAAAAACTATGTAGTAAATTAAGTAGTCATAGACATGAAAGCTATGAATTATAATCATGACGAGTTAACCATTGGAAATCCTAGAATTTTGATAATTCTTTTTGGTGTAATGTATGTCAGTTTAAGATATTAATTCTGAAGGTCATTGGTGGCTTAATCGATTGTTGGGTAGGATTTTATATTATGATTACCATACTAAGATCCAAATGTGATATATTAAGGTGTGTGTGTGTGTGTGTGTATATATATATATATATATATATATGGTTGAAGGCTTGTTGAATCATGGGTTAGAGGAAAAGAGTTGAAAAGGAAGAAAATGGATCATAATTCTGCTACGTAAATATGAATTCTTTCGAGCGTAATTTTTAAATTCTTAGTTATTATATTATGGTTCAAATTTTGATATATTGGTATGTATATTATTTAAATATTGGGTGAACGATATTTTGTGAGTACCATTTAAATTATGATATTGAAAAAAAAATTGGGATGAAATCCTAGACTTGAAACTTGGAAAATATAATAGTTGAAATGTTAGTTGGAATCAAGAATTACGAACTTGATTATAAATTTGGGGTGAATTTTTAGGTCGAGATTAAACACATAAAAGTGTGAGTGTTGTTAATTCCAAACCTTATTGTAAATATATACTTGAATAGATTCCATTGGTTTGGAAGCTCAACGGAAAAGGAAGGCTCAAGTCCAAGAGTAATTATTCGATTGACTAAGGCAAGTGGATTTCTAAACCCTTGTTAAGCGTATGAAATTCGTGTATTTCCTTGTGTAGTGTTGAGAATGACTTGGAGATTTGTTGCTTATTTGTTGGTGTTGTATTCCCTATAGTAAATTGCGCTTTGTAATCAAAATAGTTATCTCCTCATTTTCATTTGGACATGTCATTTGCATTGTATCTGAGACATGGTTGTGGTAAGAGTATGTACCATTTCGAGGGTCGTATCGCGCCCCGCGATGGATATTATATTTCGAGGAACGTATCATGCGCCGCGAAGGTTACTATTATCGAGGGTCGTGTCGTGCGCCGCGATAGATGCATGGACAGATATGTCCCCCATGGGTCCCGTACTGAGAGACAGCGGGTGTGTATCGTTAAGAAAGACATGCATCACTATATTTGACACTGCATCTCATGGCATTGCACATTTTATTATTGATGAACTTGAACACGTGTTTTGCTGATCTTGTGAGTGTTTTTCTGTGAAGATTGTGACTGTTGAATATTGAGTTGTTATTGAGAATGTGTAAACTGATAGAGTGTGGTTATTGAGTTGTGTGTTTGGTAAACTTTAAACTGTTACGCTGTAGCGTGGAGGTTTAGATAGGGTGCAAGGAGTACCCGTATTTTGTTCACTTAACTTGTGTTTAGAGGTTTGCTTGTTGGGTAACACGTGGTTTGGTACTCACCCCTTGCGTCTACAAATTTTTGTAGGTTACGAGCCCGGATCTTCGTGATACCTGTCGTTCTTTTCGTTTCCGAGGCATCTTGTGGAGGGTTGTGAGGTAGCTGTTTGTCATCTCAGCGAACTTTCCTACTCCAGTTTATGACTTTGTTTTTACTTGAAAGACAACTTCATTTTAGACTTCTATTTTATTTCAATTCTAATATTTACATTAGAGGCTTGTGCACGTGACAACGTGGTTTTGGGGATTGAATTAATATGACTTGGTTTCATAATAGAAATTGTTGTTGGATTGTCATTTACTTCCGCACTTTGTTAAATATTGGGTTTTAGGCTTACTTGTCTTGGTGGGATAAGACGAGTTCCATCACACCTATTTTTGGGTCGTGACAAAATGGTATCAGAGCCCCAGGTTCATAGGTCTCACGTGTTTACAAGTCGAGTCTACGTAGAGTCTCAAGGATTAGTACGGAGACGTCTGTACTCATCTCTGAGAGGCTATAAGGATTACTAGGAAACTTCCTTTCGTTCATTCTTTCTCGTCGTGCGTAGTCACCTTCTTTTGTACTGAGTTGTTGTATACTCTTTTGACAGATGACGAGGACTAGAACTAATGTTACTAGTGGTAGAGGGGAGGCACTTTCCGAGGCAATTTATTGAGGCCCCGGCTAGGGGTAGGGGTAGATCTTGAGCTAGAGGTCGTGCTAGTAGTACGATAGTAGCCAGAGGTCGTGCACGTGGAGCAGCACCAGTGAGAGGTCGTGCTAGAGAGGTCTCTGCAGAACCTCAGATTGATGGCAGAGAGGACCGGGTTCCTCCAGATCCTGTAGTCACACCTTTGCTTCAGGATACACTATTGAGGGTGTTAAGTGTGCTAGAGGGCTTTTCTCAGGGTGGTGGGGCGACTACCACACCACATGACTCTCGTACTAGAGAGGGGGCTCAGACCCAAGAGCAGCAACAAGCTCCAGTTGTTCAGGATGCGGTGGGGCAACTACCAGTAGATCCCGCGATTCAGAATGATGTTGCACCAGCAGTTGGGGGTCAAGTTGCACCAGTGGTTGTTCTGACATAGGATGAGCAGCGTAGGTATGAGAGATTTCGAAAGATGGACCCACCTCAGTTTCAGGGTGGGAAGAGCGAGGATGCTCATGAATTTCTAACTACTTGTCGAGAGTTACTAGAGGTGGTTGGATTAGCTGAGTCACATGGGGTTCGATATGCTACACTCCAGCTTCGTGGACCAGCGAGAGACTGGTGGAGGACTTATTCGGGGGTTTCGCCAGTTGGATCTCCTCCAGTGACTTGGGAGAAGTTTGCTAGTGCATTCCAAGATCGTTTTATCCCTTGGAGCGTGAGAGAGGAGAGTCGCTTGAGGTTTGGAAGTCTGAGACAGGATGGATTATCGGTTACAGCTGTGTTTCGGGCATCGAGGGAGGGGGCTTCTTTCCAGTCCATTGTGAGCGCCGCCAAAGAGGCGGAATTGATGGAGAGAGAGGAGTTTGGGGACCCTAAAAGGGCCCGTATATCAGGTCAGTTTCATGGTGCCTCATCAGGAGGTAGGGGATCACAGAGAGTGAGTGGTTCTTTTCAACAGCGGGGACCTATTCATGCATCTATGCCGACATTTGAGGGTGTCCACACATCTAGAGGTTCTTATAGCCAGGGTCAGGGCTCGTACGGTTCACAGCAGCGACCTACAGGGCGAGGCAATTATAGTGGATTTTCAGGGTCCACACAGAAGTTTCCAGGTCAGAGATTTTGTTTTACTTGTGGAGATCCCGATCACCTAATGCGGCAGTGTACTTCTCAAAGGGGTCGTTATGGGCCTCGACCTAATTCTTCATTCCAGACTAGACCACCAGCACCACATGGTAGAGGTCGTGGCAGAGTTCAGTCAGGTAGAGGTGATAGAGTTCCTAGTAGTGGTGTTGCAACTCAGCGGAGTGAGGGTAGAGGTACCACCCAGGCTGAAGGTGGACCAGGAGGCTACTGCTATGCTTTCCCGGGGAGACCTGAGGCGGAGACCTCTGATGCTGTTATTACAGGTATCATCCCAGTATGCCATCGACCTGCGTCTGTGTTGTTTGATCCAGGTTCTACATTCTCTTATGTGTCTACGTATTTTGCTGCTAAATTTGATATGATATGTGATAGCATGACTGTACCTATTCGTGTTTCTACACCCGTGGGTAAGCCCTTAATGGTGGATCGAGTGTATCGATCTTGTCTTGTTTCTTTGGCTGGGTATGACACTTGGGTAGACTTAATCATTCTGGGAATGGTAGACTTTGATGTTATCTTGGGTATGGATTGGCTTTCTCCTTATCACGTTGTCCTTGATTGTAATGCTAAGACTGTGACTTTAGCAATGCCTGGTGTTCCGAGGGTTGAGTGGAAGAGTGTTAGTGGCTCTTATCCTAGCAAGGTTATCTCTTTTATTCGTGCTCAGAGAATGGTGGAGAGGGTGTGTTTGTCTTACTTAGCGTTTATTCGGGATACTAGTGTTGAATCACCTCCCATGGACTCTGTTCCCGTGGTTTAGGAGTTTCTCGATGTATTTCCTTCTGATCTTCCAGGTGTTCCTCCTGATAGGGATATTGATTTTTCTATTGATTTGGAGTCGGGCACTAAGCCTATTTCTATACCTCCATATCGTATGGCCCCAGCAGAGTTAAAAAATTGAAGGATCAGTTGCATGATTTATTGAGTAAGGGTTTTATTCGCCCTAGTGTATCACCTTGGGGTGCCCCTGTATTGTTTGTGAAGAAAAAGGATGGGATTACGAGGATGTGTATTGATTACATACAGTTGAACAAAGTAACAGTGAAGAATAAGTATCCTCTTCCACGTATTGATGACTTATTTGATCAATTACAGGGAGCATCATTCTTCTCTAAGATTGATTTGAGGTCTGGGTAACATCGGTTGAAGATTAGGGCATCGGATATCCCTAAGACAGTTTTTCGGACCCGGTATGGGCATTATGAGTTTCTAGTGATGTCCTTCGGATTGACTAATGCCCCTGCAGCATTCATGGAGTTGATGAATGAGGTGTTTCGACCATACCTTGATTCTTTTGTGATTGTTTTCATCGATGACATCTTCATTTACTCTAAGACTGAGGAGGACCATGTCCGACACCTGAGGATTGTACTTCAGAGGTTGATAGAAGAGAAGTTGTATGCCAAGTTCTCAAAGTGTGAGTTCTGGCTTACTTCTGTGACATTCTTGGGACACGTGGTGTCTAAGGAGGGTATTAGAGTAGATCCGGCCAAAATTGAGGCAGTTAGAGGCTGGACGCGACCTATTTCACCTACTGAGATTCGGTTTTGTGGGATTGGCAGGCTATTATCGATGATTTGTCCAGAGTTCTCTACTATTGCAGCTCCATTAACTAGATTGACTCAACAGGATGTGCGTTTTCAGTGGTCTGATGAGTGTGAGCAGAGCTTTCAAAAACTCAAGACTTTGTTGACTTCAGCTCCTGTGTTAACTCTATCTGAGGAGGGTGTAGACTTTACAGTGTATTGTGATGCTTCAGGAGTTGGATTGGGTGGTGTGTTGATGCAGAAGGGGAAAGTGATTGCTTATGCTTCTAGGCAATTGAAGTCCCATGAGAAGAACTACCCTACTCATGATCTGGAGTTGGCGGCTGTGGTATTTGTACTTGAGTTATGGCGTCATTATTTGTATGGAGTGCATTGTGAGATCTTCACTGATCATCGAAGTCTTCAGTATATCTTTAGTCAGAGAGATTTGAACTTGAGGCAGCGAAGATGGGTTGAGTTGCTGAAGGACTATGATGTGACCATTCTGTATCATCCGGGGAAGGCCAATGTTGTAGCCGATGCTTTGAGTAGGAAGACTCATAGCATGGGGAGTCTTGAATCTCTTAGTATTGAGGAGAGACCATTGTCTAGAGATGTTCAATTGTTAGCTAACAGTCTTGTCCGATTGCAGATCTCAGAGGAGAGTGATGGGATAATTGCTTTTATTGAGGCTCAATCTTCTTTAGTCGAGCAGATTCGTTCACACCAATTTGATGATGAAAAATTATGTCTCATTTGAGACAAAGTATTGAGTGGGGAAGCTAAAGAGGTTGTCCTTGATTCTGATGGTGTCTTACGGATCGGAGGTAGGATTTATGTGCCTAAGACAGGTGATTTGATTAGATTGATTCTTGAGAAGGCCTATTGTTCTCGGTATTCCATCCATCCGGGAGCGGCGAAGATGTATCATGATCTGAGTCAACATTACTGGTGGTGTGGGATGAAGAGGGATATTTCAGACTTTGTTTCGAGGTGTTTGACTTGCCAGCAGGTCAAGTGTGAGCACCAGCGGCCCGGGGGTGTATCTCAAAGGATGCCCATTCCTACTTGGAAGTGGGAGCGGATTACCATGGACTTTGTTGTGGGTTTGCCTACAACAGTGGGTGGTTATGACTCTATTTGGGTCGTTGTGGATAGGCTGACCAAGTCTGCCCACTTCATCCCAGTTCGGGTGAAGTATACGGCAGAAAAGTTAGCCGAGCTATATATCAGTCAGATTGTACGACTACATGGAGTTCCTGTTTCTATCATATCGGATCGAGGTTCACTATTTACTTCTCACTTCTGGAAGGCATTACAGCATGGTCTGGGTACCCAGTTAGATATGAGTACAGCCTTTCACCCTCAGACAGATGGTCAGGCTGAGCGGACGATTCAGGTGTTGGAAGATATGCTTCGAGCATGTGTGATCAATTTCGGTGCTAGATGGGATCGACATTTACCCTTAGCAGAGTTTGCCTACAATAACAGTTATCACTCTAGTATCCAGATGGCCCCATTTGGGGCTTTGTATGGTAGACGGTGTAGATCTCCGATTGGTTGGTTTGATTCGGCGGAGATGGACTCTTTGGATATAGACTTGCTTAGAGATGCTATGGAGCAAGTCCGTATGATTCAGTATAGATTGTTGACAGCTCAGAGTCGACAGAAGAGTTATGTAGACCGGAGAGTTAGAGCCTTAGTGTTTATGGACGGTGATCATGTTTGGCTCCGAGTATCACCCATGAAGGGTGTGATGAGCTTCGGAAAGAAGGGCAAGCTTAGCCCTAGATTCATCGGACCTTTTGAGATTTTGAGCCAAGTGGGAGAGGTGGCCTATAAGTTGTCCTTGCCACCTAGTTTGTCGGTAGTTCATCCTGTTTTCATGTCTCTATGCTCGGAAGTACATTCCGGATGAATCTCATGTACTTTCACTTGATTCTGTGGAGTTGGGTCCAGACTTGACATTTGAGGAGGAACCTATAGCTATTTTGGATAGGCAGATTCGAAAGCTTAGGACCAAGGAGATTGCTTCAGTAAAAGTGCAGTGGAAGCACCGATCGGTGGGAGAGGCAACTTGGGAGATAGAGTCTGACATGCGTGCCAGATACCCTCAGATTTTTTAAGATTCAGGTACTTTCTTTCACTTTGTGTTCGAGGACGAACATGATTTTTAGTAGTGGATAATGTAATGACCCGAAAAGTCATATTTAGAAAATTTCATAAAAGTTATAGTTTTAACCCTCCCGATAGTTGTCCCGAGTCATTTATAATTAGTCGGTAAAGTTAATTTTAAAAAACAAAATAAAAAAAAACTACAGTTATCTAATTAAATGGATATATATTAAATAATTTATTATATTGGTGGTTAATGGGCCAAGTCAAAATATTAAGTTAATACCCTATATCATTTTAAATCTTTTTTTTAATAATAATAATAAAACAAACAGGAAACCTCCCGATTAGGATTTCATAACCTCGGCATAATCAAATCGGCGGCAAAGCTACATGGGTAAGAACTAAATTCTTAAATGATGATTTTGTATACATGCATAATAGTGAAATTCTTTTGTAATTTAAATAATTATTGGTGAAATAGGAAAAAAAAAGAGAGAAAAATTGACTTTGAAGGGTTGTTGTGCACGTGAATTCTGGCAATTAGTGTGGACATTTTCTAAAGATGATACATTGTGGAAATAATTAGTATTTAAGTAATTTTCATTGGAAATTATATATATATGTATCATAATAGGCTAAGGTTGTGTTTATTTTTGTTTGCATTTTGATTTGAGAAAGCGGCTAGTTCACTGTATTTTTATGTGCTGTAATTTGAAAAGAAATTGTGAGAAACTATGTAGTAAATTAAGTAGTCATAGACATGAAAGCTATGAATTATAATCTTGACGAGTTAACCATTGGAAATCCTAGAATTTTGATAATTCTTTTTGGTGTAATGTATGTCAGTTTAAGATATTAATTCTGAAGGTCATTGGTGGCTTAATCGATTGTTGGGTAGGATTTTGTATTATGATTACCATACTAAGATCCAAATGTGATATATTAAGATGTGTAATTATATATATATATATGAAAGCTTTAGGGTTGAAGGCTTGTTGAATCATGGGTTGGAGGAAAAGAGTTGAAAAGAAAGAAAATGGATCATAATTCTACTACTAAATATGAATTCTTTCGAGCGTAATTTTTAGTAGGGGTAGGCATTCGGTATTTCGGTTCGATTTCGGGGTTTTTTTTCGGTTTTTTTGGTTTTCGGTTTTGTAAATTGTGTACCGAATACCGAACCGAAATATTTCGGTTCGGTTCGGTTTTTATTATTTCGGTTCGGTTTTTATTATTTCGTTCGGTTTTGTTATTTCGGTTTTTTTAATGGGCCTGCTTAGTTGGGCTTTTAAAAATTTACAAATTTTTTTGTTTGATTTTCAGCTTAATGGGCTAAAAATAGTTATATCAAAAAGTCTTTTACTTTTTAATTTTTTATTTTAAATTATAATATTAATTATTTAATATTAATAATTAATATAATATAAATATATATTATAATATAATATATTTCGGTAAACCGAAATACCGAATTACACAAAATCACATACCGAAAACCGAACCGAAATACCGAAAAATACAAAAACATATACCGAATACCGAACCGAAAACCGGAAAACCGAAACCGAAATACTAAAAAAATTCGGTTCGGTACGGTGTTTTGGTTTTCCGGTGTTTATGCCCAGCCCTAATTTTTAGATTCTTAGTTATTATATTATGGTTCAAATTTTGATATATTGGTATGTATATTATTTAAATATTGGGTGAATGATATTTTGTGAGTACCATTTAAATTATGATATTGAAAAAGAAAATTGGGATGAAATCCTAGACTTGAAACTTGGAAAATATAATAGTTGAAATGTTAGTTGGCATCAAGAATTACGAACTTGATTATAAATTTGGGATGAATTTTTAGGTCGAGATTAAACACATAAAAGTGTGAGTGTTGTTAATTCCGAAACCTTATTGTAAATATATACTTGAATAGATTCCATTGGTTCGGAAGCTCAACGGAAAAGGAAGGCCCAAGTCCAAGAGTAATTATTCGATTGACTAAGGCAAGTGGATTTCTAAACCCTTGTTAAGCGTATGAAATTTGTGTATTTCCTTGTGTAGTGTTGAGAATGACTTGGAGATTTGTTGCTTATTTGTTGGTGTTGTATTCCTAATAGTAAATTGCGCTTTGTTATCAAAATGGTTATCTCCTCATTTTCATTTGAGCATGTCATTTGCATTGTATCTGAGACATGGTTGTGGTAAGAGGATGTACTATTTCGAGGGTCGTATTGCGCGCCGCGATGGATATTATATTTCGAGGAACATATCGCGCGCCGCGAAGGTCACTATTATCGAGGGTCGTGTCGTGCGCCGCGATAGATACATGGACAGATATGTCCCCCATGGGTCCCGGACTGAGAGACAGCGGGTGTGTATCGTTAAGAAAGACATGCATCACTATATTTGACATTGCATCTCATGGCATTGCACATTTTATTATTGATGAACTTGAACACGTGTTTTGCTGATCTTGTGAGTGTTTCTCTGTGAAGATTGTGACTGTTTAATATTGAGTTGTTATTGAGAATGTGTAAACTGATAGAATGTGGTTATTGAGTTGTGTGTTTGGTAAACTGTAAACTGTTAGGCTGTAGCGTGGAGGTTTAGATAGGGTGCAAGGAGTACCCGTATTTTGTTCACTTAACTTGTGTTTAGAGGTTTGCTTGTTGGGTATCACGTGGTTTGGTACTCACCCCTTGCTTCTACAAATTTTTGTAGGTTACGAGCCCGGATCTTCGTGATACCTGTCGTTCTTTTCGTTTCCGAGGCATCTTGTGGAGGGTTGTGAGGTAGTTGTTTGTCATCTCAGCGAACTTTCCTACTCCAGTTTATGACTTTGTTTTTACTTGTAAGACAACTTCATTTTAGACTTCTATTTTATTTCAATTCTAATATTTACATTAGAGGCTTGTGCACGTAACAACCTGGTTTTGGGGATTGAATTAGTATGACTTGGTTTCATAATAGAAATTGTTGTTGGATTGTCATTTACTTCCGCACTTTGTTAAATATTGGGTTTTAGGCTGACTTGTCTTGGTGGAATAAGACGAGTGCCATCACACCTATTTTGGGTCGTGACAGTTCTCCATCTTGGCTATATATAACATACATATTCGGAATTAGATTACCTAAATCAATGAGATTTTGATGGAAATCCTCTGTATGACTTTTTTCATTTTGAAAAAAAAAAACTAGTGAAAGAATCTGAAAGGAGAGAAGGAAGAGTAAAAATGAAAATAAGCGGAAATGGATATTTTTTAAACAAGGAAAAGTGAGGTTGGTGGAGTAAAAATATGATATATTTTAAGATGATAGTTTTAAACATTTAATTTGCTATGAAAATAAAATACTGCTCTTTTTCATAATATTTTTAAACTCTAACTGTTTTCAATAAATAAATTGATAATTTTAATAAGTTCCATAATTTTCTCTAATTTTAATTATAAATTTTGTATAAATTAGTGAACTATTAATTCAAATTAAATGCTATAATTACAGTTTGATTTGGTTGTAGCTCGTAGCAAACTGTTGTCATTTCGGCTCTCTCTCTCTCTGAATTTCTTGCTCGTCACTCTCGCTTCTCACTGGGTAGTGTCTCTTCGCTTCTCTCACTTTATACCAACACAAACGTATAAAATTCGTTTGTATTTGTATAAAATGAGAGAAAATTGTATATATACGTATCTTTTCGTTCCCCTCTCCCAGATCTCTCTCACCACTCTCTCAGATCTCGCTCGCCACTCTCAATCGTCTATCTCACTTTATACAAACGCAAATGTATAAATTGCATTTTTTTGGTATAAAGCGAGAAAAAATCATATAGACAAATACAAATACATATTCTTTGTACGCACTTGTAATTATACAAATACAAATCTTCCGCTGCTCAATTTTCTTTTGTCTTTCTCGCTTATACAAACACATATTATATAATTGATTCTTTGTATATCTATATTGAAATAGATTATACAATTATTTTTTGTATATGTACAGCGAAATACACATATTAATAGTCATAACAAACATAATGTTTATTATGGAACGCAATTATACAAGTTATAATTATAATATATAAATATAATTTTTATATTTACTAAATATAAAAATTGCGCAAAATTTAAATAATTTGATGACTGACTAACTTTTTTTTATATAAAGACTAATGTAATATAAGACATAATTGGCCCCAAAGACCAAGATGTTAATTAGGAAGCTCAGCAGCCAGTCTTGCTCTTAAATCTTTTCGAAGTATTTTGCCTGATGGAGATTTAGGAATCACATCCACAAAAAATATCCTCTTTATTCTCTTATAAAATATCACCTAAAAATAAATAAATAAATAAATAAATAAAAAGGTTAGCATAATAAAAACAAACAGTCTAATGAATATTGCTTTTTAAATACTTTATATATATAAATAATTTAAATTTTTTAAAATTTAGTATAGAAAGCATTATCTATGTTTAAAAGGGAATGGTTGATTTTGAAATACTATGAAAAACTATTGAATTTTTGCAGAAGTAAATTAGACATCTATCTTCTAATAATTTTGAGATAAAAAGTTATTGTATATTTTAAAAATATTAAGAAGTACTTAAAAATAATTAAAATAGAAAAAAGTATTTTAAAATTTCCTAATCAAAGCAAAGTTATTTACTCAAAAAAAGTTATTGTATATTTTAAAAATATTAAGAAGTACTTAAAAATAATTAAAATAAAAAAAAAATTGAAATTCCCTAATCAAAGCAAAGTTATTTAACTTCTGATCCAAAAACTTTTTCATTTTGACAAACTGAACTTGTTTCCGAAATATTTGACACTTTTGAAGAATTAAGTGTTTTATTCTTATTGTACTAATTAGTGGCTTAATTAATAATTGAGTTGTTTAAAGAGACATATATAAAAGGTAATTTTGATNAATAAGACGAGTGCCATCACACCTATTTTGGGTCGTGACAGTTCTCCATCTTGGCTATATATAACATACATATTCGGAATTAGATTACCTAAATCAATGAGATTTTGATGGAAATCCTCTGTATGACTTTTTTCATTTTGAAAAAAAAAAACTAGTGAAAGAATCTGAAAGGAGAGAAGGAAGAGTAAAAATGAAAATAAGCGGAAATGGATATTTTTTAAACAAGGAAAAGTGAGGTTGGTGGAGTAAAAATATGATATATTTTAAGATGATAGTTTTAAACATTTAATTTGCTATGAAAATAAAATACTGCTCTTTTTCATAATATTTTTAAACTCTAACTGTTTTCAATAAATAAATTGATAATTTTAATAAGTTCCATAATTTTCTCTAATTTTAATTATAAATTTTGTATAAATTAGTGAACTATTAATTCAAATTAAATGCTATAATTACAGTTTGATTTGGTTGTAGCTCGTAGCAAACTGTTGTCATTTCGGCTCTCTCTCTCTCTGAATTTCTTGCTCGTCACTCTCGCTTCTCACTGGGTAGTGTCTCTTCGCTTCTCTCACTTTATACCAACACAAACGTATAAAATTCGTTTGTATTTGTATAAAATGAGAGAAAATTGTATATATACGTATCTTTTCGTTCCCCTCTCCCAGATCTCTCTCACCACTCTCTCAGATCTCGCTCGCCACTCTCAATCGTCTATCTCACTTTATACAAACGCAAATGTATAAATTGCATTTTTTTGGTATAAAGCGAGAAAAAATCATATAGACAAATACAAATACATATTCTTTGTACGCACTTGTAATTATACAAATACAAATCTTCCGCTGCTCAATTTTCTTTTGTCTTTCTCGCTTATACAAACACATATTATATAATTGATTCTTTGTATATCTATATTGAAATAGATTATACAATTATTTTTTGTATATGTACAGCGAAATACACATATTAATAGTCATAACAAACATAATGTTTATTATGGAACGCAATTATACAAGTTATAATTATAATATATAAATATAATTTTTATATTTACTAAATATAAAAATTGCGCAAAATTTAAATAATTTGATGACTGACTAACTTTTTTTTATATAAAGACTAATGTAATATAAGACATAATTGGCCCCAAAGACCAAGATGTTAATTAGGAAGCTCAGCAGCCAGTCTTGCTCTTAAATCTTTTCGAAGTATTTTGCCTGATGGAGATTTAGGAATCACATCCACAAAAAATATCCTCTTTATTCTCTTATAAAATATCACCTAAAAATAAATAAATAAATAAATAAATAAAAAGGTTAGCATAATAAAAACAAACAGTCTAATGAATATTGCTTTTTAAATACTTTATATATATAAATAATTTAAATTTTTTAAAATTTAGTATAGAAAGCATTATCTATGTTTAAAAGGGAATGGTTGATTTTGAAATACTATGAAAAACTATTGAATTTTTGCAGAAGTAAATTAGACATCTATCTTCTAATAATTTTGAGATAAAAAGTTATTGTATATTTTAAAAATATTAAGAAGTACTTAAAAATAATTAAAATAGAAAAAAGTATTTTAAAATTTCCTAATCAAAGCAAAGTTATTTACTCAAAAAAAGTTATTGTATATTTTAAAAATATTAAGAAGTACTTAAAAATAATTAAAATAAAAAAAAAATTGAAATTCCCTAATCAAAGCAAAGTTATTTAACTTCTGATCCAAAAACTTTTTCATTTTGACAAACTGAACTTGTTTCCGAAATATTTGACACTTTTGAAGAATTAAGTGTTTTATTCTTATTGTACTAATTAGTGGCTTAATTAATAATTGAGTTGTTTAAAGAGACATATATAAAAGGTAATTTTGATGCTTTTATGGTTATCATTATTTTGACTTTGTTGGGAGGTCAAAAATCTTTACTATGAGTAAAAAAATATATTTTTTGAAAAATTAAAGTGGTTGGTTAATCAGTTAAATTGATTTTAAATAAAAGTAGAAGTAATTTTCTATTGTTAGGAAGTAGTTGAATTTTCTTCTTCTTAAAAAAGCAAAGATGGAAGTAAAAAATTATTTATTTTAAGACCAAATTATGCATGTCATCTATACATATTTATCAATATATTCCGTATATTTTTTTTGCATATTTTTGTGGTGGGATTTAATTTGGCGAAATAATTATAAATTTATTTTGCTTAATATTTTTAATATTGATAAATTATCATATTAATATTATATCAATATCTAATTTGTTTTTTTATTCATCTAGAGATAATATTGATTGAAAATTTGACTATGTACATTTTAGTTTAATAATAATTTAACTAATAGATTTATAATAAATATTTAAAATATTTTTTTTATAACTAATCTTAATATTAAAATTGCATTGATACTTGTCTTTTTTCATAATTTGACTTTCAAAAATACTTTTACAAAAAAAAATTAGTCAAACGCAATTTGATTATTTAAAAACATTTTTCAAATGAATAAACCAAACATAAATTACTTTTTTTCAAAAACACTTTTCATATGAATAAACCAAACGCAAGTTACTTTTTTCAAAAAATATTTTTTATCAAAAGCTATATTGAAAAATACTTTTAAAAATAAACAGTCGTAGCAGCAATACCAAACAAGCTCTATAAGGGAATGGAAATGGAGAAGAACCAAGAATTTAATTTTAAAAAATGAATGATACTCACCTGCTTAGAGATAAAATCCTTGATTTCATCCTCAGTAATGGTGGATCCATTTGATCTAACAACAAAAGCCACTGGAACTTCCCCTGCTTGCTCATCTTTCATGCTGTCAAAATAAATAATCATGAATTTTTTAGGTTTTTTCACTGTTCAAAATAATTAAATAATTTAGTTTTCATGTTTGTTCGATATTTTTCAGAAGATAAAATACATTACTTGCAAAGTTATATTTATAATTTCATAAAGGACAATATTGAAAAGTATGATTAAAATTATGTCCTAAATGTTTTTCGTAATAAGTATTCACACAGTGCAATATGTCTCACAAATTCAGTTAATATAAAATTGAAAGAGTCGAATTTAGTGAGACTTACGATACAACAGCAGTATCTGAAATACTAGAAAGATTAAGAAGAAGTGCTTCAAGCTCAGCAGGTGCTACTTGAAATCCTTTATATTTTATCAATTCCTTTAATCGATCCACAATAAAGAGCTCATCATCATCGTCAATATAGCCTATATCACCACTATGTAACCATCCTTGTTTATCTATTGTTCTTTTAGTTGCCTCAGGATCATTTAAATAACCTACATTAATTAATAAGAAAAAGTTACACATTTAGGATAAAAAATTAAATGAAATTTGAATGACGTTTAATCATATATTTTAAAAGAACTCAAAAAATTCTTACTCCACTTAACTTTTTCCCCACTCATGATGTTTTGCTTGTCTCACCACTTTTTCTATATCACTATTAATTAGTGGACAACCCACTCAATTCTTTCATCCCTCTAGTGGTATTCGAAAGGTGACCCCTTATTCATCAGTTGTACGAAAGTTTTATTGCGTTTTATTTATATCTAATTTAATTTATTCATCGATATATCAAATTATCTTGAATAGGATCGTGGGTCTCTCATATGTCTATTTCGTTCTTCTAGGACAAGTGAATACAATCATCTCTTCTACAATTATTTTCATTTTTGACACTTTCAAGCATCGCTTTGGACAAAAAAAATAATTTATCAAATCCAAACTTCTTTTTCTCCATAAATTTCACATTACATTACATAGAGGATAATGGATAAAGAAAGGTCTATTGTTTGAGCTAAATTAGAAAGTCTTTTACCACTTAATTGAAAAGGCAAGTCTACTTTCCTTAAATTGAACAGCTAATTATTTTCTATTCATAATTAATTGTCATTGAATATTGAAAAAGTTTATTTTTAGTCACGTTATATGAGTTATGCTCATAACGTGTGGTATTAAGAATTAATCACTCACCTCTCAAGACATGGCTTGCACTTTATTTAACTTGTTTTCAACTTTTTGAGAGAAATATATGTTGATGAAAATGGATATTAAATTACAAATATGTTGACTTTAGTTAATAAATATGGGTTAAGACTATTTTACCTAATTCATTTCTTACTCATATTCATATGATAAATTATAATTTTATTTTTTTAGCTGATTTAATTCTTTTTTAATCCACTCAAATTTAATTTAATTCGTTCATTTGCCATCACTAGTTTAAAAAAAAGTGCCTCCACACATTGTATGTCTATTTGAGGACAATTATGGAGTTATGGAGGACAACTAGGTAGGCATTTATTTTATTATTATTTACTCACACAAGCTTGCTGTTGCTAATTTTGTATTTGAAGAAGTTCTATTACATGCACCTTTGTCATATAATATTAATTTGACCTACTGAATGCTTGGATAGAAATTAAATGTACTTTATCATATGTCAATATAATATGATTTTAGTAGGATTAGCTAAATCCACAACAATAGTATACTTCTGATTTGTTTTATAATATAACATATTAAAGATTATCTAACACTATGAAGTCATTAGAAGTGCAAATAATTGATTGATTATATATTAACTTTGATTAGGCAACATGGATATGATATAACAGATATGTTACTTATAGTTATGATTATATAAAAATTATTTATATTGTCATGTATCAATCAACCTATATAAATATATTTAATTTAACCAATGATCACAATTATTATATGATACATTATTCTACGTGCATGCCACAATTGTTGCATTTATGTAAAGAAAATTGAGGATAAAAGTGTGCAATTAATAATTTAATGTAAAACTAACCTTTCATAATTTGGTCACCTCTAATGCAAATTTCTCCTGGTTTATTTCGCGGAAGAGAAATACCAGTGTCTGGATCCACAATTTTCATCTCAGCATTCCTTATTACTGTGCCACATGCCCCTGATTTTATCTCAAAAGGTTCTTTTGCGAATGCTAAGCACATTGTTATCGGTGCACCGGCTTCCGTCATTCCATAACCCTATTCAGTTAAGAGTTTAAATTCTATACACACGTATATTATCATAAATATACTTGTGAATCTATTTTGATAAACTAATAAAAATGTACTTAGCTATTTTTTAATATATATAATCAAGTTATTAAATAGTAAGAAAAGGATAGTTGTTCATTTTACTTTTTTTTTTTTAAGTATAGCCCTTATCTAGTTTGGGAGAAAAAAAAGAAGAAGAAGAGGATAACCATTTTCTTAGGGGAGGAAAAAAAGAAAGAATGATAACCCCTTTCCACCAACATTTTCAAGAATAGACGTTTACCTAATATCATATATATATCTAATAAGTATCCAAAGATAATAAAAAATATTTAGGTAAGAAGTCCCTCGATTTCAATCGATCCTATCTACCAATTTCACAAAAGCAACGAAGAAAAAATCTTGTACAATTGGTTTGACATCGATTTTCCTTCTAAAAAAAATTGATCTAGTCCATCAATTTGAGAACCCCAAACATTTGGACAACACATATTCAACTTGTGGATTTTTAATCTTAAAAGAATGATAACATAAACACTTGACAAATAATATAGATATTAAACTCGAAAAATGATGATAGTTTAAGAGTTATTTAAACTAATAATGAAAGTAACTTTTTCCTTTTTACCTTATAAAATAAGGATGTAATGATAATCTTACCTGACCAAGTTTAGCATTAGGAAATTTGATTCCAACTACCTCTTCAAGCTTCTTTCCTAATGGTGCTGCCCCAGAAATGACTATCCTTACTGATGAAAGGTCATAATTATCAACTACTTGACTTTTAGCAATAGCCAAAATTATAGGTGGTACAAAAGGTCCAATTGTGACTTTGTACTTTTGTACCAATTCCAAGCATGTAACAACATCAAATTTCTTCATAAGCAAGATTGTTGCTCCAACTCTTAATCCACAAAGTAGGAC
The DNA here is from genome assembly GCF_001406875.1 of Solanum pennellii. Lineage (NCBI taxonomy): Eukaryota > Viridiplantae > Streptophyta > Magnoliopsida > Solanales > Solanaceae > Solanum > Solanum pennellii. The sequence goes on along the minus strand of NC_028648.1, from coordinate 57,125,760 downwards.
AGAATCCAAGGCATAAATGTGAAATAAAGGCGAGATACAAAGTATCACATCTTCACTATGAAAAAACAAAGTTGGATTTTCACCATCAACTTGTTGTGCCACACTAGTGACTAGTCCCTTGTTTGTCAACATGACCCCTTTTGGTAGCCCCGTGGTCCCCGATGAGTATGGTAATGCCACCACATCATCCGGATGGATTTCCACCTCAGGCTGGTGGTCATGTTTAGAGGTGAATCCAGAATTTGAAATCAGGTCTGAGAAATGTAAGTAGCCCTCAGACGATGAGTGGCCATCAATGCAAATGACCTTCACATCATTCTCAAATGCATAGTCCTTCACTTTGTTGAAATTACATTCTTGTGTGATAATAAGCTTGGCATTTGAGGCTTTGGCTTGTTTCATCACCTCTACTTGTGTAAACAAAGGGTTTGCCATTGTGGAAATAGCTCCAATATATGATGCACCTATGAAGGAATTAAAATCATTTCATTTCTTTAGAATCGCATTAAAATAACTAGCAACGTCCCTGTTTATAGTAATATGAAATCTATTTTGATACGAATCAATACTAACCTAAGAAGGTGAATACAAATTCAGGTGAATTAGGCAAGAGGATCATTATTGTATCCTTTTGTTGAATCCCTAACTTGTTAAGACCAATTGCAACTTTTCTTGAAGTGAGCTCAACATCAGCATATGTGTAAATTTGATCATTGGATCCATTGATCAAACATGGACGATTATTGAATTGTGAAATGTTTTGGAAGCAATAAGTATGTAAAGGAAGATGATTAGGGATGATAATATCAGGGAGTTTCGATTTAAAAATTATGTCTCCTACTTGATTTGGATCCATCTTCAATTTCAACTTGAAAAAATTGAAGAAATAGATTTTGAGATAAAAGGGTATAAGGATTTGTTGAAAGATAAAAGGGATGTATAATGGAAACATCTTATTTAACTTTATTTGGAGTAGCCACTAAATCATATTAAAATATATTTTATTAAATTAAATACTAATTGTATGGAGATCAACTATCTCTCTTTGTAACTGCCTATGTTGAACATAAAACAAGCATGAATTGAAGACTCAAAAATACAGACTCTCTTTATTTTTTTTAGTTGTTATATTGCGTTTTTTCAAAATAAATTTGGCTAAATTATAAAGATAAATTTAATTATATTAATTAGTCAATTTAACTAATTTTCAATGCAAATTAATTTTATAAATTCAATTTTTTAAAATAAAATTTTAGATATTCAATAACTATATGAAAAGTAATATAATTGTTATCTTTTCCATATCAATATGATAAAAAAATGTATTTCAAAATATTAATCAAAATTTAAATCTTTGACTTTCACTAGTCGAAATTTAAATCTTTAACTCTCGAAAAGGAAAATATGACAACTAAACAGAAATGAAAGGAGTAATAAGTAATCTATTTGTCCTGAATACGGAGTATAATTAAAAGTAACTTTTCTATTTGAAATCTGTGGATTAAAATAAATTATAGATATTTGTATAATTATAAAGAGATGACGGTCAAAAACATACCTGGCCTATTACTTTTTTATGAATTTCACATCTCAACTATTTGTTATTCTTTTTACCTATCTGAATTATCACTATCTATGTATTAAAATATAGATGATTTTTTGGAGTACTAATTAAATATATAAATAGTGATAGTTTAGGTAAGGAAACAATGAATAGTTGAAGTATTTGTAGTTCGGGTATTATTTTTTCTTAGATCATTAACGAAAATATATATTATCTCATTAAGATTATATGAGAAGTTTCAAGTTAAATAATTATTAAATATAAAAAAAGTCATTCTTTTTAGATCGATAAAACAAAGAAGTGCCAATTAAGTAACTAATAACATTACTCCTCTATTTGACATTTTATGTATCTTAATTTGATTGAATACGAACGCTACTTTAACTAAGAATATGTATAATAACATCAAATGCCCTTTTGACTAAGCTTGTGATTTAAAGGGTATTATAATTATTATCATAACTACACTAATTTAAAAACTATTTAGCATCGAGTGTGTACATAAATTTGTACATTTAGAGCCTGTTTGGCTCAGCTTAAAAGCTGGTCAAACTGACTTAAAAGCTGATTTTTGACTTATTTAGCTGTTTGGCAATACTCAAAATAACTTATTTTAAGTTAAAAAAAACTTATTTTAAGCCAAAAGTTAAAAGCTGGGGTAGGGGTGCTTTTTTTTTTAGCTTATAAGCTGTTTTAAGTTGACCACATTTTTATCTTTTTGCCTTTAATATTTTTATGCAATCTCCAAATTACCCACATAACCCTAACATCTCTTTCTTCCATTTTTCCCTTTTCACGTTTGGTATAGCAACTTCAGCACTTTTATCCAAACACATAACTGCTTATTTTAAAAATAAGTTTCAGCACTTTCAAAAGTACTTTTTTAAAGCTGCTTTTATTAAGCCCATCCAAACGGGCCCTTAGACTTATCAATAAGGGATTTTCAAATTTCACCAACCACTTTGACTTGCCAGAATTGGATGGACGTTGACCGGCCGTCGATGGGCAACTGTTTCACCTACACTTTCTCTTTGTATATTAATTATCATATTTCTTTTTCAAGATTAATCTTTAAAGTTAATGTGAGTTAAATTAATCATTCAACATTTTAAATTTACAATTTAGATATTAAAAAGTTATATAAAAAATAATATTATATTCATATATATTGAACAAATATATCTTAAAATATTGCATCAAAGTTAATTTAATTTAACATTAGGTAAATTATTGGTTTTTTTGTAATAAATAATTTTTTAATATGTTGGTGTAATCAAATAGAAGTTGAGATTGACCATCCGTTTAATTACCCCAATTTTCAACTATTTGAATGGTTCCTTTTAAATTAGGCGTTTAATGCCGCAAATTATCTTTCACTTCAAAATTCTTTATTCCAAGTCTATGTCACCTCCTTCCACTAACATTTGAACTACTACTTTTTATTTAATTTTTGTTGTTCATGATCAACATTATGTCCATGCTCCACCTCCAATATTCCACTACCATCGATATAATAGGTTGTCAACTTCATTTTCAATCCAAAAGTTCTATTTCGGGATAATCTTAATTAGAGATTTATTATGAACTATATTATATGGATATCCACTAAATGTAATATTATATATATATATGTATATATATACGTACTAGATATCATGTGTTCGCGCCAGTGCAGGCCTAACGTATGTTAGTTTTTTTTCTTCCAATTTATGTGACACAAATGAAATTTGAAAAGTGAACTAAATTTTTTATGTGTTTTCTAAAAAAATATTTTAAATTGTTAATTGATGTACCTTTTATGTTATTTTTGAATAATATATGTTACTCCATCTGTTTTATTTTATTTGATACAAGTGATTTAGGAAAGTAAACGAAATTCTTATATGATTCTCGCAGATTTTTTGTTGTCATTTTACTGTGATTCATAGTACTTTTTAGTTCTTACGTTATTTTCAAACAATTTATACAATTTTTTTTGTTTCGACAAAAATAAGGGAGTCAACCAAATTTCATTATGTTTTTAAACTATATTTTTCTAAAAATATCTTCAATTGTTACATTGGATTTTTTTAAGCTTTTTTTAATGTAATTTTCAACTATGTAACAAATTAGCAATTAGAAAGAAGAATTAAAGTTTTCAAATCATTATCTACATTAAAATGTTCAAATCTTTTAAACTCCACATATATGCACAAATTAATAGAAGGAAGCCAAACGATTTTAAAAAATTATAATAATATATGAAAGCTCATTTCAATAATAACACATATATATATTTCATTTTTGATATATGACACCCTCCTTTTCGATTTATATGAACTTATTTTTTATTTCATTTCAAAAAGAACATAACTTCTGAATTGTAATTTTTTTTAGATATCATATTTAAGTTCACAAAATTAAAAAATATTTCTATACACAAAATTTAAGTCTACATATAAATTTTAATTTTAATTTTGATTGGTTCCACCTAATATTATACTTGATATATAATTATTAAGAGATAAGCGTAATCATTATTTATTTACTTTCATATAATAAAAAGATATCACAATAACTCATAAAAAGTGAAGAAATAACAAAAATGAGGTAATGCTAGTAATAATAACTAAAGATGTTTCTAGAACTATTTAAGTTTCTTGTTATCATTCTTGGTAGATTTTTGCTTGCATGAAGTTACATTTTTTTCCTTTGATCATCATTCACTTCATATATAGAAAGATGTTTCTAGAATTATTTATGGGCAAAGGACAGAAATCACATACTTTTAAGGCAAATTACCATTTGTCCCTTATAAGTTTATAATTACAAAAATTACTCAAATGATACAATAAATATAAGTGTTGATACATTACGCGAGTTACATTAATCGTTAAGTAAGATACATTACATTTTATATATGATACATTAATCTGATGTACATTTTATACATGATATATTAATTTGATGAGCGAGATAATTAATCTAATGCACCAAATACATTATTTGATGCGCGAGATACATTAATTTGATGCGTTGATACATTAATAAAAGGAGGAATTTTGGGGATTTGTAAAACTAATAGGGGATAATGGTAATAAGAGAACTTAAAGGTGAGATTTTTGTCATTTATCCATTATTTATTCTTGATAGATTTTTTTTAGAATGAAATTACATTTTTATTCTTGGTCATCTTTAATACAAATATATCATCCTATTCATTTTTATTTGTAAAGTTACTTTTTAACATCTTTTTCTTTAATTTCAATCTAATATATATTATTAATTTTATCACGCTAATTTATTTTCAAGTATATTATTAGAGGCAAAATAAAGATTGAAATAATTAATTCATGATATTTTTGTATAAAAATGTCACGACCCAAAATCGAGCCGCGACTGGCACCCACACTTACCCTCCTATGTGGGCGAACCAACCAATCTAAACCCTAACATTTCAATTTAATATCAACAGAAAGTAATGCGGAAGACTTAAACTCATTAATAAAAACCAATTCAATAACTTCTAAAATTCAACATCTATTATTCCCCAAAACCTGGAAGTCATCACCACAAGAACATCTATGATCAAATTACTAACTAAGAGTATTCTAAGAAGTTAAAATAAACAAAAGATAGTCCATGCCGGAACTTCAAGGCATCAAGACATGAGGAAGAAGATCCCAGTCCAAGCTAGAAGCATTAGCTCACCCTGAAATCCGGTGTAATGAAGACTGGCTAGAGTTGCGGTTGAGTTGAAGACGACGGTACGTTTGCTGCACTCCACAAATAACAAAGAAAACAAATACAAGTAGGGGTCAGTACAAA
>NC_028648.1:57042109-57114792 GCF_001406875.1 Solanum pennellii | reverse complement strand
ACGACGGTCCGTCCTGCCATGTCGTCACGAAGTTCAGGGAGTCGATTTCAGTACCCAAATTTCAAAATTCTAAGTGTTTTGGAACGAGACCCCCTCAACGGCCCGTCGTGCCCATGACGGTCCGTCGTGGGTTCCGTCGACTCAGACAGTTTTTCCAGAAATAAAATCTGCTGCTTAAAACGACTAAACAGGTCGTTACAAAAAAGTAGGCTTTTTTTTTAGGGAAAATTGTATATAATAGCAAACTAATAACCTAAAATAAATAGAATAGCTAGCGTTTGATTTAATTGTGCTCCATAGCAAACGTTAGCTAAAATTTGCCAGCGTCTCTCTCCCAAAAATCTCGCTCGCCACTCTCCATTCTCGCTCGCCTCTCTCGCTTTATACATAGAAGTGTACAATTCTGTTTCTTTTTTGTATAAAGCGAGAGAAAATTGTATATACACATGCAAAAATATATATTTTCGTGTTATACACTTAATTATACAATTTACAAACATTTTACTTCAAATATTGCAGAGAAAAAGGTCAACGAATTATACAATTGCGAATTATACAATTGCAGTGAAATACAATTTTCTCTAGCTTTATACAACAGAAGTGTATATATTGTGTTTCTGTTTTTGTATAAAGCGAGAGAAAAACATATATCTTCTTGCTATGCACTTAATATTGCAGCGAAATAGGCAGTGAATTATACAATTGTGCATTATACAACTGCAGTGAAATAGGATAGCAAATTATACAATTGCAGCGAAATAGGCCAGCGAATTATACAATTTAGGCCAGCGAATTATACACTTGTATATGTATAGCGAATTATACAGTTTTATGTTTGCTATGGAGCGTAATTATGCAAAGTTTGCTATAACATACAAATATGAATTTTTTGTTTGCTATATGTGAAAGTTGCCCTTTTTTTTATAAGCATAATGAATATCACAATAAATCACAAAAGAAAAGAAAAAGAAAGTGAAGTAATAACAAATAAGTTAGTAGTAATAACAATAACTTAAGATGTTTCTAGAACTATTTAATATTTTTGTTATCATTTTTGGTAGATTTTTGTTAGCGTGAAATTACATTTTTGCCCTTGATCATTATTCACTTCATAATAGAAAGATAGTTCTAGAATTATTTATTATCTTTTTTCATAGATTTTTGTTAGCGTGAAATTCTGTTTTTGCCCTTAGTCGTCATTCCACTTCACTCTTCTATATAATAGAAATATATATATATATACACACACATCATTGTGTATATTAATATTCACATCTTCACTATTTCTTCATTGATTTTTAACTCCATGATCTTTTCTATATTATCAAGGGTTTAATGTCATGCTTATGATCTCTTTTGATTAGGATTGTGTCAACAAAATCGAGGTCAAAAGTCAAGTTTCGTAAAAAGATATTGATTTTTTTTAAATCTAGTTGATATATATATATATATATATATATATATATATAAAAACTATAACATATCAAATGTAATTCAAAAAGTGAGATTTGTGAAGGGTAGGATGTACACAAACCTTATGAAGTAAGAATGGAAACATGCAAATTTCAATTAACGATATCGATATAGTGTTGTGTTGTTTTAATATAATAATAACTTATTTCAATGTTTGAAATTTGAAGAAAACATCAATGGATTTACTCTTTTTGTAACAGACAACAATAGATTTTGCGTAATGCAGAATATTTGACAGTTTAAGAGACTTCTGAATTTTCAGTGATAAGATAATCGATCGAATGGTAAGCATCTATTACTTTCAATCATGAGATTGTGAGTTTGAATCACCAAAAAACAAAAAAGGTGGAAACTTCTAAGGAGAGATATAAAAGAAAGAGATCAGTAAACTCAACTGAACTATTCACTTTTTTTTTTAATTTTCATACCTAAACTATGAGAATGTGAGTTTGATACCTAAACTATCACTTTTTAGTTTGAGAAACACACCTTAGTGGTGTGTGTAATGCGCTCTGTCTTTTATTTGAAAAAATCTTGACACACATAACATTCCTCATAGATAAAATACTTCACCATCACAAAATTAAATAATAAACTATTAATATTCATTAAAAATAAAGATTGAAGTATTACTATTCATATAAAAAATTAAATAATTTTTCTTACCTCACTCTACCACCTCCTCCACGTGCCCCCCTTCCCCCCGACAACCCCTCCTTTTTTAAAAAAACCATACTTCATCCTCCCCCCTCCTCGAAAAAAAATTAATATTGCTTTATTTTTACAGAAATAAAAGTTCTACCCATTCTTTTTAATCCTCCGCTTCTAATTTTTATTTTTTTATGTTTTTCTCATTTTCGTGTTTTAGAATTGCACGTATATACATTTTTACAAAAAAATTTCTACTAGTGTACCAAATATAACAGATTTAACAAAAAAAATTAAAAAATCTTTTGCCGGCAAGCAAAAAATATTTTCATATGTATATGTCTAACCAGTGAGAAAAAAGTTTGGAAGCAGAGGGCTAGGAGGGGTGGGTAGAATTATTTTTTAAGAAAATAAAATGATATCTAAATTAGTATTTGAAGAGGGGGAGGAGATGAAGTAAAAAAAATTAAATACTTTTATAAAAGAAATTTAAACAAAAAAAACTTTAAAAAATGGTGTGGGTGGGATGGGGGTGGAGGGGGTGAGAGGAAGTGACGGTGTGAGTAAAGAAAAATATTTAACATTTGATTTAAAGAAAATATTATTTTTTTTATAATAGTTTTTAAATTTTTAATTTTGACTAATACTAATAAATATTTAATTTTTGTCAAAGTTGAATGTTTTGTCTATGTGGAGTGTGATGTGAAAATTATTTAAAATAAAAGAGAAAGCGTATTACATACACCATGATGAGAGTGGTATAAAGCAGAGAGGTGTGTTTGTCAAACTAAAAAAAATGATAGTTTAGACATGATACTCAAACTCTCAATACTTTAGATATGAAACTCAAAAAAGAATATAGTTTAAGTTAGAAAAATGAAAAAAGAAGGAAGAAAGAAAGGAAAGAATGAGAAAAAGAAATATATGAATACTAATGTGTGCATTATTCAAAAAGAATAAAATAATGTGGGCTCATGTTACTCGTCACTATATAAAAGAGAAAACAAAATAGGTGGTCATGTAAGAAAAGATATCAGGGCATCTCCAACTCTATCCTCTATTTTACTCTCTAAATATAGAATTTTCTATTTTTTCAGATAATCAACTCCAACCCAATCTTTTATTTTATTCTCAAAAAAAGAATCCTTTCTCTCTCTCCGCAATATTATACTATTATTTCTATTTTATAATATAAATCATTTCTTCTTTTTGAAAATAATTACTCTATAATCTTTATGTAATACAAAATTTTATTTTTTTCAAATTCTTCATTTAATACAAAATTATATTTTATTCTAAATAATATAAATTGCGATAAATATTATATATAATACATATTAACGAACAATTCAAATAAAAGTGAAATCATTGATGAAATATAATTGCATCAGAAATATTGTAGTATCATAAAATTTATTTTAAATCTTACATAAATATCCCACTTCCAAGACTATTACGTTACTCCCATGAATGTTCTATTAATGTATTACGGAGTTCAAAATGAGCAAGTTTGACCCTTATTATTTATGTGTAGCTAAAAATTGTATAAATTAACAATTTTATCTTGTATCCAATTATTTCGTGTACTAGTTTACTTGCCATATTTCATTTTGAACTATTAAATCAAATAGTTTGCTATTTAAAAACTGTAGTTTAATAATTTATTACTATAACATAAAAAGTAAATTTTTTGAATTATCATGTAAATTTTGTACATGCTTCATAATGAAAAATAATTATAATCTAAATTACATATTTAAAATGACCAATTAAAAATCAATAATATGCTTTAGATGTTATATTAGTTAGAAAATAATTACAAATATTAGAGACTTAACTAATAAATAATATTAAAATAACTTTAAGTTACATATTTAAAGTGATAATTTTTTTTTAAAATAAAATAAAAAAAATGATTAATTTGACGGAAGTAGTAACATGTTAAATGTTATATTGCATTAGAAAATAATTATATATGATAAAGATTGAATTAGTAATATAATAAAAATAATATTATAATAATCAAAAAGTAAAATAGAGGGTGAATAATAACTTTCCAAATTTGGAGAACTACTATACGCCTCTCTATATTTGAAGAATAGAGAGTTAAACTGAAAGTGGTTGGAGAATCCATTCTCAATATTACTCTTTAAATATAGAGAATAGAGAGTAAAATAGAGATGAATTAGAGATGATCTTATAACTGCCAAAAATTATAATATTTTCTAAATTATTACAAGGCTACCCGCATTGATGTTTCTATATGCAGCACTACAAATAAAGGTGTTGAAAATCATGTTGTTGAGACTTGAAAACACTTGCAAGTGTTGTCAAATAAACAGGTTGAATTGAAATTGAAGAGATTAAAATGATTGAATTAAAAAAGTGGGCTAAGTCATGACCAATCAAAATTTATTTTGTGATAAAATGCACTAAAAGTTGAATTGGTTCATGACAATTCAACCCGCTTATTTAATTTTTTTTAGCATATTACTTTTTATTTTTTTAACCACAATTTTGAGTTTCGAGTAAAGAAGATGAAAACTTAGTTCTCGATTTTGAGTAGAAAATCACCAAACATTATACCAACCAAATAACATATACTTAAATTACTCACTTGTATATTCTATTTTTTTTTATTATTTTGGTTCAAAAAAATAAAATTTCAACATACAAATAGAAAGAGTGGATAGATAATTCTATAAGATACAAAATAAATTATTCCTTTGTTTTAATGTATGATTTATTTTTCCTTTTGGATAAGGCTCAAAAATATCTTAAACTATCCGAAATAGCTCATATATACCATTGAATTATATTTCGGCTCAAAACTACCCTTCCCGTCATAGAATTGGGTAAAAAATATCCTTCATATTAATAGAAGTTGTTAAATGTCATATGGATGCCACATGTCTTGCCACGTAAGCGCCACAATTTCATTAATTTCCACATAGACTAATAATAAGATTCTAATTCCTAATTCCCCCCCCCCCTCATTTCTCCATTTCTATTTGAAACCATTTCACCCTACCTTTTTCCTTAATTTTGCGGCTCCATTTCGAAAAGCTTCTCAAATTTCTTCATTTCGCAGCAGCAACCAACAACTATGCTTTGCAACAACACTATAAAAGTCTTTATTATCACTGAAAATAAGCTTCAAAAAAACTGGACAAAAAATCTGGAAATAAACGGTTTTAAATAGAGTTGCGACATGAAGAAATTTGTGAAGCTTTTCAAAATGGAACCACAAAATTAGGGAAAAGGGGTGGATGAAATGGTTTCAAATGGAAATGGAGAAATGAGGGAAGAAATAGAGATTATTATTATTCTATGTGGAAATTAATGAAATTGTGGCGCTTATGTGGCATGCCATGTTCACATGACATTTAATAATTTTCGTTAATAAGAAGGGTAGTTTTGATTCAATAGTATGACGAGGAGGGTAGTTTTGAGACAGAATATAGTTCAAGGGTATATATAAGCTATTTCGAATAGTTTAGGGATATTTTTGAGCCTTTACTCTTTCCCTTTTAGTCAATCCCAAAAAATGACACTTTTTTTATTTGGCAAATATTTAGTGACATTATCTTATTTTACCTTTCTTGAAGCTCACTATTTCAAATGTTACACTCCTTTATCCATCTATCTATATCTATCTATATATCTATATATACTATCTTAAAAGTATAAACTCACAAACATAAATATTAAATTACTATAATACCTTCAACTTAAAACTCTCGATGTGTTATATTATATATTTTATATTGCATTATATTTATTTACTCCGTATTATATTAAAGTTGACATCTTTTTCACATTGATGGGTAGTGACTTTTTCAAAGGATTGTGATTTATTATACAGTTATGACTCTTTCGATGAGTTAAATTTTGGATTCAAACCTAATTTTTGAAATTGGGTTTTGAGTTGATTGAATGATTTTTCAAAGTAAATGATGTGGGTATTGTTGCTTTCAGAATATGATGGTGAATACTTGGTTGATATTGATTGTGTTGCTTTTGAAATGATTCGGAAGGAAAAGACTCAACTCTTGGAGTGATTATTGATTGAATTAACGCAAGTGGTCATTAAACCTTGTATTTTAGTAGAATTCACGTATTCTCTTCGTTGTTTGTGTGTTTGGAGTAATGAAAATAGGTGAAGGGTTAATTGTTCACATGATGAATCTTAACGAAAAAGAAGGGGTTGAAATTGAAAAGGTTATGTGATAATCACGATGATGTGAATTGTCTTGTTGTAACCCTTATTGATTGATTGATGAAATACTTAATAGCATGAATGTGGACTTTAATCGCATGAATTATTGTTTTTTTTTCATGTGGTATGATATGTACTTGTGTGCGTTAATTATTGAACACCCTAATGATAAAAGCGTTTATGATGTCGAGGTGATTACCACGAGTGATATAATATCGTTGGAAAATAATTCTTGCTAGTGATATACAACCCATGAGATCGACTAGTGATTTGATAAAGTCGATGAAAAATGGTTTCCGTTAGAATCTGTGCGTCCACTATCAGTCAATGGGCAGGTACCTTCACACACAAATAAGGATATAACAGAAAGTAAATGTAGTTTAACAATAGAGGAGTTTTACATGGAAACCTCCTTGCTCAAGGGAGTAAAACCACGACCTCTCTCACAGGATTTTCACAACCATTTCACTAATCTTCACAAGCAAAAGTAAACCGGTTACACAAATATGAGAAAAAGTTTTTTAATCTCACCAACAAGCAATAACTGTATTGCTTAATGAGCCTAAGTAGATGTTGTTCTACCCACTAAGCTATCACTCTAGACAACTTAGAATTTTCTAAGCAACACAACGGTTACCCACTAAATTAGTTCAACTAACTAACTTAGAATTTCAAATCAGACCACACTGATTCCTTTATAGATTTAGGATCAGTTTACAATGTAAGACCGAAAGAATATATTCTCAAACAACTACACAATATACGCCTGAGTTTAGGTTGTTCTTGAATGATTCTTCTCCTTGATTTTCTTAAGCCTTTGCAAGAGTTCTTGAATGTGCTTTTTCAAGTTGCAAAAACTAAAGAGCAATGTGTGGAAAGATGACATTGTATAGACAAGTCACTTTCCTTAAACTCCTGTCATTGGTTGGAAAGGTCTGACGTTTCTGACGCAGTTGGGAACTGTGCACCAACTTTTTGTACCTTCTCCAACTGGCAGTCAACAAACTATTCAAGTTGAGAACCGGGTACCTTCACAAGGTCCCTGAGTTTGTTACATCATCAAAACTACAAATAACATTTTCCTCCTTTTTGATGATGACAAACAATACTCCAGACACTACTCCAGCTTCAGGACAAGTTCCTCCATAATTGCTTATCCACCCTCCTAGCATAAAATCGAAACCAAAAGAAAACACAATATACATTGCACTAGTTGTCTTCCCCCTCACTGTATTCCCCCTCACAAACATGTCTAGCCACAACAACCAGTTAAAATTCCCCCTTTTGGCATCATAAAAAAGAGATACAGTAAACCAACAGTATCAATAATAATATCAGAGAAGATCAAAGCCTTATGGCAATCAAACATAAAAGAAAGCATTTGACAAGAGATATCAGCTAGAACACCAGGGGAATAATATAAATAGCATTTCAAAATTAACATTCAATACATTAACAGCAAACTGAAATACAAGGACGAAAAGATAAGCCACACAAAGAAGACACGGAAAGATTTTGGAACGGACTATGAGGGGGGAGGCTGATGGGAAAGAGACTGAATGATGAGAGTGAGTCTAGCATTAGCATCATCATTATCCTAGATTGCTTTTTCTTGTAAATCAATAACTTTGGCCCTCAGTTCTGCATTTTTCTTTTCCAGGGCTTGAACCACAGCGGTACCAGGTCCCTCTGTCTGTGCAGTGAGTAGCTCGGCCTTAAGAATAGCAATTTCAGCATCCTTGCCACTCAGCCTCATAGTTATTTCTTCAACTTCATGCTTGAGTTGGTCCTGGTCTTCAATGAGTTGAGCCATTTTGCTCTTGGGATTTCCTTTCCCTTCAATGCACTCACATTCAACCAAGGTAGTATCTGAAAAGGCTTGCTTCACTGTACCGACCTTGCCAACAGCCAGCGGAATGTTAAAGTGTTTGAATACTTCAGTGAGAAAGTATCCATATCCCATACCATGTATTCCTTTCCGCTCAATGACAGCCTTGTACATATGTTCAAGCATGATTCCGGGAAGATTCAGCGGTTCAAACTTGCACAACATTCCCATCACATACAAATCAGCAGAAGTTGTTGAGGTCTCCTTTTCAGTTCGAGGGAGGAGAGTTTCGTTGACAAATTCAAAAACTAACTGATACTCACTTTTCATCACTTTCTTAAACAGCCCTGCACATTTTGTAGTAGGAAGCTTCGAACACAGTGTCACAAATTCAACAGAACACGTTTTCTCTACCACAGACCTGGTACCATCTCGAGGTAACCTAAGAATTTTTCCCAACAGAGTCTCATCAAGGTGAACAACAATGTCATTTACTTTGGTATTTACACTTCCATCTTCCTGAAATTGAATGTTATAGTAAAATTCTAGCACTTTCTCTTAATGAAGAATGGGAGATTTTTTGTTAAAGAGATGCATCCAAGACTGAATCTCAACCATGTCATGAAGTGAGTCCATTCAAGGAAGATTAATTATCCCCATGTAAAAAACCCTGCCAGCCAGTACAGACTGCTTCCTTAGATTGTCAACAGTCTCTTGTTTGTTGATATGCTCTTCAATTTTCCCTTGTGTACCAGGTCCTTGTGACATTTTCCTCTTTCCTTTAGTAGTCTCCTTTGTGGATTTTGTTTGCTCAACTTTCTTGGTTCCTCTTGGTTTTGTCTTTCCTGACCTCTTCTTCCTGTATCCTTTTTCTGTCTCTTCAGTAGACACATCTATCACACCAGACTCAGGCAGTTTGAAATTGGACACTTTGAAAGTTCTAGCACTGTTGTTTTCTGCTGTAGACTTAGCACTGGCTTTCAGAGCATCAGCCATCATCTTTTTGGCGTCAGATCTAATAGTAGGTCTCCTTTTAGACATTTCTCCCACCACTTTCTCTTTTCCCTTTTTAGATGCACTTACATCTCTCCTTTCAACTTCCATTGTATAAATTGTTCATCACCTGCTGAGTCAGAGGAATTAGAGGATGGATATCTCCCAAAATCTGGAGTTCTATCAAAAATAGGTTGAGTCTCTCTGATATCTTTATTATGAAAAGGTTCACTTTCCTCAACCCTGACTTCCTCTCGCATCATAGCAAGACTCTCAATCACCAATTCTTCACTCGCAGCAAGAATGTTCTCTCAGAAGTTTTGTTCCTTGGCAAATCTTCTTCGAAAAGAGCATCTGAAAGCATTTCATGATGCGGACCAGGTCCAGTAGGAACATTTCAACTGTTCAGATCTATAGAATGAAAAGGGTTTTCAGAATTATCTAAGGGAGAACTTGTTGAAAGATTAGATCTTGACCTTGTGGATGACGGAGAATAGAAAACAATTGGTTCAATCTCACTAAGTGCTGTAAGCATTTGCTTAGAAGCAAACGAAGGGTCAGACATTTTGTCAAGAAGAAGAAGAGAGTAACAGTATTGGAGATTGAAAAATATAGAGATTAAAGCAAAGTTAGCCCCCCTTTTTTCGACAGAGTGAAGGAATATTGCAAAAAGAATGAAGGATTAAAAAGGAAAAAAAAGGTTTAAAAAGAAATGAAACGGTGCCAGGTCGCTATTGATTTGACGCGTCGCTTGGAATTAAGCGATGGGACTAACGGTCAGAATAACCGATGACTGACACGTGGCTTGATCAACGGTCACTTTATCTCAATTTGAAATTAATGTACAAATGCTAACCTCGACTAGGACCAGGTCCCATAATGCAATTTTTATCATCATTCCTCAACTGTTCTAGCCATGTCTTTGCTTTGCTAGTCCTTCATGAATGTATACCAACAATTGGTACAATAGCGATCTAACTCAGATAAAATACTATTGACACAGAGGATACCTACACTGCAAGTTTAGCCATCAAGGAAATTCAACGATTGAATGACTGGAAATCAATTTGAAGTCATCATGCCCAACTTCAACCTATTACTCTCAAATTGATCTTTGTTAAGAGCCTTGGTGAAGATATCTGCAATTTGTTCCTCCGTTGGACAATATGTAAGCACAATGTTTCCTTTTTCAACATTGTCTCTCAGAAGATGATGTCCAACATCAATGTGCTTGATTCTCTTGTGGTGAACAGGATTCTTTCCCATACTGACTGCACTAGTATTGTCACACATAAGAGGTATAGCCTTGATGATTACTCCAAAGTCCTCTAAGTGTTGTTTGATCCATAACAATTGTGAACAACATGCAACAACTACTACATATTCAGCTTTAGCTGTTGAAAGAGCTACTGAATTCTGTTTCTTCGTTCCCCATGAGATAAGTGAAGATCTAAGGAAATGAGCCATCCCTGAAGTGCTCTTTCTGTCAACTTGATAACCAGCAAAATCAGCATCTGCAAAGCCAACAAGATCAAAAGTGTCACATGCTGGGTAGAAAAGGACCAGGTCGCCTGTCTTTTTCAAATATCTTAGAATCTGTTTTGCAGCCTTCAAATGTGAATCACGAGGACATGCTTGGAATCTAGCACACATTCCAACACTATATACGATATCATGTCTGCTAGCAGTCAGATACAATAAGGATCCAATGATTCCCCTATACATGGTTTGATTCACGAGAATCAGATTCATCTACTATAAGCTTAGAGTTTGTTCCCATAGGAGTATCAATAGGTTTTGAATCAAGCATATTGAATTTCTTCAATAATGTACTTCTTCTGACTGATTGAGATCCCATTTGATGATTGCTTGATTTGTAGCCCTAGAAAGAAGGTTAATTCACCCATCATGCTCATCTCAAACTCCTTTCCCATTAATGATGAAAATTCTTCACACAAATGCTCCGATGTAGCTCCAAAGATAATGTCATCCACACATACCTGTACAATAAGCAATTCCTGTTCTCTTTTTAATAAGAACAAGGTATTGTATATTTTCCCTCTTTTGAACCCATTTTTCAACAGAAACTTCGACAGTCTTTCATACCAAGCTCTGGGAGCTTGTTTTAAACCATACAAAGCCTTATTCAATTTGAGCACATGATCTGGTAACTCAACATCCTCAAACCCAGGAGGTTGTTTAACAAACACCTCCTCTTTTAAGTCTCCATTTAGAAAAGCACTCTTGACAAACATTTGATATAGCTTGAATCCCATGAATGCTGCAAAGGCTATGAGTATTCTGATAGCCTCCATCATTGCAACAGGAGCAAAGGTTTCATCATAGTCTATACCTTCCTCCTGATTGTATCCTTAAACAACTAATCTGGATTTGTTTCTAGTAATCACACCATTTTCATCAAGCTTGTTTCTGAAAACCCATCTGGTTCCTATAATTGTTAGGTCAACAGGTCGAGGAACCAGGTGTTGACACCCAATTTTGACCCTCTCCGATAGAAATTAATTCATGAGCTTCTTAAATTTTCCAAGCAATTTAAAATAATTAGTTTTATAAATTTTAAGAAAAAATATATATATATATATATAAAGTTTGCGTTATTTTTGAATAGTTTTGTCATTTTTTATAACTTTTAGATAACATATATATTTTACATAATTATGTATATAATTAGTATATTTTATGATTATTCAAAAAAAAAAAACCATCTCAAAAATATTTTAATTTTAGTAAGTATCCTATTAAACTAGTTTAGTTTAAATTATGTTTTTTATATCACTAGTTTACAATTAAATTTTTTTTAAAAAAATTAGGAAGCTCGTTAATTAATTAATATTAATTCGTCTTATTTAAGATTTAACCGAACTTTGCAAATTAAATATGATTTGGCTAAATTATTAATTCACTTAGCTATATCTCACTTTAAGTCCACCAAAAGATTTTAGCTTTGGGCCTTTTCTATAATCTGCACCAGCCCATATCCAATTTCTTATCTTATAATAAAAGAGGCCCATCAATATTGCTACAACGACAATTTCCATCCCATACTAATTCTTCATTTATTCCAGGCCCACTTTTATTTTCAGACGCCACAGGCCCAATTACATGTCCATTCCAGCCTACATTATTATTCCCAGCCCATTTCAATTAATTCCCACTCTTCTTACTTTCAGTGATCCAGCCCAATTCTCTTCAAGTTTTTTTTAGAGTCAATTTCCTCTCTTTGTTATCTCATTCTAGCAGCCCAACTCCTCCCAGGCCCAATTCTTTTCCAAACAATTTCAGCAGCCCACTTCTCATTCCCAACCCAGCAGAAATACCCGACCCGATCCCACCTATTTCTTTTTCACGTTGAAAACCCAGAAAATTGGGGAAGAAATCCAATACGCCAACGTCTTCTTCCCCATAAATCAAGCAACAAATCATGGTTGACCAAACCCGAAAATCGTGCCAACAGTACCATCCCATCAACATCGCCGTAATTTCCAGCGAGAAGTGGCATCCAACAGTACCCTTTGTACGTCTTCTTTTTCTTTTCCTCAAACTCGGATGGTTCTAGCTCCAAACGGCGCTACAGTACCATCGTCGTCCTTCTCATCCACTTTTCCCCCTTTGGCGGATTTTCTGAGTAAAGATACAACTCCCCCACGCCTCTTAGCTATTGCCTCGAAAAGAGCATTTTGAAATTTGAATTCATCCTTAATCTACCGGATTTCCCGTCTAACCGGTTTTAGTTCTTTTCCTGTAAATACCAGTCGTATATCACTGTCAAAGGGGGAGAAAACATTTTGTCAAACATTAATTTACTGCCCTAAAACAGAGGGAATTTCATTAAAAAAAGAGTTGTTTTGCTTTCTGGAGCTCATCGAAATCGATTCATAGTGGTGGAGTTCTTCACGATCAAGCTCGTCATCCTAGTCTCGCTGCTCTAAAGAAGGTAATATTCCCTTTCTTTTTTATAAATTTTCCTTCATCTCGTGTTATTGCTGTTTCAAAATTTTCAACTCTTATGATCGTGTTGATGATATTTTTATATCTGATTTCCTTTAAGATACAAAGTTATGAGCGTAACATTTGAATATGGTCTAGTGGATGTTGTTGTATTATTGATATTGTGAATAAATTATCAAAGTTTGTCTTGGCCTACTGTTGATATCTAGTAATTGTTCGTTTCGGTTTAAGTCAGCACTTTTCGGTTGTTGAGGTATAAAATATGTCCTTTGGATACGATTTAAGCATAGAACATTTTGATCAAGAGCTTTGGTCCCCTTTTCATTTTCATGTTTGATGCGATAGCGTAATAGTATCTCTGTTTCAATGGCTAAAAATCTGAAACTTGTGTAACTCTAATTTGGTAATATTACTTTATTTTTCTTGTCCTCCGGAGGCTCATGCTTCGCAGTAGCTAGCTCTCCCTATAAGTTTGTCAGTCACTAATTACTATAATTGGCCTAAGAAGCTAATAGGAGGATAATTTTAATTATCATTGGAAGTGTTTAGAATTGATATTGATTTCCACAATTGTCTGCATTCCGTCATGGTCTCTCCTATTTTTGATCCATCTGTCTTCTAATTGTGGCTGTCGGAAAAGTTGTAAGGCATTGTTTCGCATTACTTTGTTTAAATTCAATTCATAGTAAGCCTCCCTCGCTTGAGGAACAATTATCATTGAATGTTACCATTGTATTCATAGATGTATTTTGAGTACTCAAGTTGGTGGGTATTTCCCATTACTATGTGAATTAAAACATGATATTTAACTTAGTGCCCTCATGTTGACTTCTTTTTGTTTTGGGTTGTCTCCTTAGAACTTGCAGAATGCAAGAATATGATAATGTTATTTGGATGTAGACTGTTGTATGCTCCATGCATTTGATTGTTGAAATACTCCCTAAGTTCATTGTTTTGTTGTATAACTTGTGCTTCCCTTTGGCAATAGCTTACTTACTAGTTATGCAATTTATCGTTTGTAGTTATTTAGGTTTGATGATAGTTTATGAGTGGATTTCTTATGATGTTTCCTCAAAGTGGCTTTGAATAAAAAATTTAAGATGTTTAATCTACCATCCTAATCCTTATTATTTATTTTCGCATGTAATACCAATCCGAGTTCACTTTGTACTCCACTCTTCCATATCCTTGCATCCTTCATTTGAGCCATGAAAGCTCAAAACATCTTTTCGAGTCATAGACCCCTCATAACCGGCGTACAGGTCGAATGAACCAGCAAGTGTGTTGCTGAAAAATTAAATCTGCAGATTTGAGCAGCAGTATACATATTGTATACATTCGTTATACACTGATATACAGGTTCATGGCAGCAAATATGCAGACGAAAATGTGAAATATAGAGATGAGGTAAAATTCAGGTGTTTGGAAGCAGGAGATACACTCAGAGATCTGATATATACGTCCATATACACCGATATACAGTCTATGTATACAAAAACGGGATTGGGTTAAAATCCAGAACTTGCAGCGAAATTGGCCCAAGAAACGGCCCAATTTCATTGTCTCTTTCACTCTCCTAATTATTTTGTTTATGTTGACTAATTTCATTTAGCTCTAACTTTAGAATTGATAATTAACTTACTTAAATCCCCAAAAGATGAATTATTTTTATGTTGACTTACTATATAAACATCTTTTACAATAATTTATTTTTATGTCAAGTATATGAGTAAATTAATATCTTTAGTTAAGTCAAACCTATGTTCTTAAAAGATATATATTCTTTATTGATTTTCGCATAACCATTTTATTATTTTAAAAAAATATATATTATTTTAAGTTAGGTGAACCTTTTATTCTTCCATTAATAAGAAAAAATGTGTTTTCATGCTCAAATTGATCAATTTGGTTTGAGTAATTATCTTTTAAAATGATTCAAAAAAAAAATCTAATTTAGTTAATTTCTATTCACTTATAATCAATTTCAAATACTAATTAAAGTTCCATTTTCTAAAAATAAAAAGTAAAAATTAATCTTTGTTTAAATGTTTTCTTAAAATTGATCGAATATTGTTAATTATTATATTAAATCACGTTTCTAAGAAAAAAAATTAAAAAAATTTACCTAAGTCATAGGATAACCGCGTGTTAGCGGGTGCTTCAAATGCCTTAAAAACCTTCTTGAAGCATAAATAAGAACCTCTTACCCATTTTCTCTAAATTTATTAAGATTTAATCTATTAAAATCTTTTTAAATCAAGTTTTCTTAATTTCTTTAAAAAATTAAGTGGCGACTCTTTCTAAATATTCTTCTAAATCGTTTTATACTTAGAACATTTCAAAAAGTGATTTTTCTAAGGATAGATAAATTACGGCATAACACCAGGTACCACACCTTACTTCTTTCAAACCGATGAAGTTCTTCTTGCATTGAATTTATCCAATCTGCATCACCTAATGCCTCTTTCACATTCTTAGGCTCAATTGATGATATAAACGCTGAGAATGCAACTAGATTTCTTGTTTTTTATCTAGTGTGAATTCCAGAGTTCAGAGGTGAGATGAGATTATCAAGTGGGTGTGATGAGCTGTGTTTCCATCCTGGTCTCAAGGTCAACTGGTTCATCTGATCAGCATGCTCTTCTTCTTCAAGGAATTTTTCATTTTCTGGAGAGTTTGAGATATTCTGACTTGAGTTCAGAATGGTACCAGGTTCCTCTTCACATTTTCCAACTTCATCAGCCTTTTCAAATGAGCTTTGATCAGCATTGTCAATCACCAATTGGTCATTTACATCAACTTCATTCCCTTCAATTTTTTGAGAATTAAAAAGCTCAATTAACTCATCTTCATCATTTGATGCAGCACTGTTCAGATTTCCATCTTTCATCAAACACAACATGAATACTTTCTTCAATACATTGAACTCTCTTGTTGAAAACTTTGTATGCTTTACTTGATGAAGAATATCCTACAAACACTCATTTATCACTTCTAGAATCAAACTTTCCTAGATCATCCTTTCCATTGTTCAAAACAAAACATTTGCATCCAAATGCCCTAAGGTAGATCAACATAGGTTTTCTGTTGTTGAGTAATTCATAGGTAGTCTTATTCAGTGAAGACCTTATCAAACATATGTTCGTAACATGACATGCTGTGTTGATTGCTTCAGCCCAAAAACTTTGAGGAAGATTTGACTCAATAATCGTGGTCCTTGCAATATTTACCAAGGTTCTATTTTTCCTTTCCACTACTCCATTTTGCTGGGGAGTTCTTGGAGCAGAAAAATTGTGACTAGTGTCATTTTTCATACCGAATCGATCAATTTTTAAGTTTTCAAACTCAGTTCCATGATCAGAGCTAATTTCAGCAATCACTTGATTCAACTTTGGGCCCGTTTGGATGGGCTTAATAAAAGCAGCTTTAAAAAAGTACTTTTGAAAGTGCTGAAACTTATTTTTAAAATAAGCAGTTATGTGTTTGGATAAAAGTGCTGAAGTTGCTATGCCAAACGTGAAAAGGGAAAAATGGAAGAAAGAGATGTTAGGGTTATGTTGTAATTTGGAGATTATATAAAAATATTAAAGGCAAAAAGATAAAAATGTGGTCAACTTAAAACAGCTTATAAGCTAAAAAAAAAAGAAAAGCACCTCCACCCCAGCTTTTAACTTTTGGCTTAAAATAAGTTTTTTTTAACTTAAAATAAGTTATTTTGAGTATTGCCAAACAGCTAAATAAGTCAAAAATCAGCTTTTAAGTCAGTTTGACCAGCTTTTAAGCTGAGCCAAACAGGCTCTTTGTTTGAATCATTTTGAAAAACACTATCAATTCTTACGGTGTTTCTGCTTTTAATCTTAAGAACCTTGTCCATGTGTACCTTGAGTAGTCATCAACTATCACCAGAATGTCTTTCTTTCCATTTCTACATTGAACCTTCAAAGGTCCACATAAATCCATGTGTAGCAGCGCCAATACTCTCGATGAGGTTACTTGCTTCTTTGGCTTGAAGGATGATCTGATTTGTTTTCCTTTTACACAGGCTTCACAAATTTTACTGTCACAAAATTTCAATTTTGGCAGACCCAGGACCAGGTCCTTAGAAATCAGTTTATTCGATGCCACAGATTCAACATTTTCATTTTGAGCACTAAGACATGTCAGATCATCTCCATGAGATGTTTCTAAGTTAGCCACATACATGTTTTTACTTGTATGAGCAGGAAGAATCACTTTCTTTGTAGTTAGATTAACTACAGTGCACTTCTCAGAAGTAAACTTCACTTCATTTCCCTTGTCACAAATTTGAGACACACTCAAAAGACTATACTTAAACCCACTGACATGATACACGTTGTCAATTGATTCCCCAAGCGATTTTCCCACTTTACCAACACCTAAAATATACCCCTTCTTTCCATCACCAAAAGAGTCACCTCCTCTCTGAAGTACCTTGAGTGAGAGGAAATTTTTGATATCACCAGTCATATGTTTAGAGCATCCACTGTCCATATACCAACATTGACTGCTGCTCCTCTCACTCACCTGCAGCAAGAATCACTTGTTAGTCTTGGGAATCCATTTCTATTTGAGTTCCCAAAAAGCAGACAAAGAAGTGATCAAAGTGTTTCTAGCCCAATGAGGTAGTTTCAGATTCATTTTGACAAAGGATTTTTGAGCAGAATCAAGTCCTTTCTTTGAAAACCTTTTGGTTGAGAATTGTTTTGTGGGACCAGGTCTCTCTTTTGAAACCCTTTGCTTTTATGTATACTTTGAAAGTCTTTCATGTGACTTTCTCCAAGAAGTACACTGTTATTTTAAATGCCCATTTTTACCACAATGAAGGCACAATAAATTGTCAGACACAAATACATATTTGCTGTGAGGATTGAAAGGAGGAGTAATATTCAAACTTCCTAGACCCTTCTTGTTGAAATTACTTTGATTTGTTACGTTTGAAAGCAGCTTAGAAGAATTTGTCCACTTAAGAGATTTTCAAAGTTCATCTTTAAGTTTGACAATATCTCTTTCTAAGTTGTTGCTCCTTTCCAAAGCCAAACCAAGATTAGTCTCAGAGGTTTTCAGTTTTTCTTCAAGATCAACTTGTAAACCATTAGAATTTCCTTTTTGCTTTTCAGCTTTCTCATTTATCAAATTCAACTATTTTTAAGTTCTATTTTGTCAAATTTCAGAACAGCCATTGTATCTTCAATTTTCAGCATTTTCTCATCCATTTTATCTCTATTTTCATTTAAACTTTCAAGCTCAGCATTCATAATATCTATTTGAGAAGTTAACTCAATAATTGAATCAATCATAACATTTGCTAATGCTCTCAATTTTTTAAGAGAATAAGTATTCAGATCATGTTTCATATTAAGAAGAGTTACCTTATCCTCATCATATTCATTTTCTAAATGAGCCATGAAAGCAAACATCTCATTAAATATGGTTTCCTCTTCATGAACCACCACCATTGACACATCATTTGGTTCATCAAGATCTTCTGAGTCACTTGAAGAGTCTCCCCATGCAGCAAGAGCTTTATTGACCACATAGTCAGCAGCAGCTTTCCGATCATTCTTATTGAGTACCAAGTCCTTCGCTTTTCTTTATCACCTCTTGGTTTTTGATATTCTTTGTTTTCAGCTTTGAGTAATGGACAATCTCTTATAAAGTGTCCAGTTTTTCCACACTTATAACAAGTATCATTTTGAGTGGCAGTTCGAGGAACATTTGCTCTCTTTCTAAAACCTTTGTTTTTCCTCACAATCTTCTGAAATCTCTTGATGAGGTAAGTCATATCATCATCATCACTAGAGTCCTCTTCAGATCTGTATTTCAGCATCAATGACTTATCTTTTTTGACTTCCTTCTTTGACTGATCATGACTTCGGTTCATCTCATGAGTCTTGATATTTCCATTGAGAGCATCCATTGTTAACACTTTCAGGTCCTTTGCTTCAGTAATAGCATCAACCTTACTTTCCCAAGACTTGGGAAGGATTCGAAGTACTTTCCTAACTTGCTTACTCATACTGATAGGTTCTCCAAGACTCCTCAACTCATTTGTGATAGATGACAGCTTAGTGAACATTTCATGAATAGTTTCACAAACTCTCATTTTGAAATTTTCATACTGAGATGTGAGCATATCAATTTTTGACTCTTTCACTTGTTCAGTTCCCTCATGGGTTATTTTTAAGCAATCCCAGATATCTTTTGCAGATTCACAAGTTGAGACACGATTGAACTCATCAGCACCTATACCACAGAAAAGAAGTTTCTTTGCTTTGTACCCCTTTTCAATCTTCTTCCTATCAGCTTCATCATATTTTCGTCTAGGCTTTGGAACAAGCCTAGTGTTTTCACCATCTTTCGCTTCAATCATAGGGATGAAGGGTCCATCTAAGACAATGTCCCATAGTTCACTGTCTTCAGCCATAAGGAAGTCATGCATTCTCACTTTCCACCAACTATAAAAGTGGCCATTGAAACGAGGGGGCCTAGTTGAAGATGACCCTCTTCCAGATTAAGTGGAGCAGTCATTCTAGAACAGGAATCACTCTCTTGGTGTTAACCAGATAGAGAGTACCTTCTCTGATACCACTTGTTAGAATTTGTGCGTCCACTATCAGTCAATGGACCAGGTCCCTTGACACACGAATAAGGATTTAACAGAAAGTAAATGTAGTTTAACAATAGTGGAGCTTTACATGGAAACCTCCTTGCTCAAGGGAGTAAAACCACGACCTGTCTCACAGGATTTTCACAATTGTTTCACTAATCTTCACAAGCAAAAGTAAACCGGTTACACAAATGTGAGAAAAAATTTTTAATCTCACCAACAAGCAATAAATCTATTGCTTAATGAGCCTAAGTAGATGTTGTTCTACCCACTAAGCTATCACTCTAGACAACTTGGAATTTTCTAAGCAACACAACGGTTACCCACTAAATTAGTTCAACTAACTAACTTAGAATTTCAAATCTAACCACATTGATTCCTTTATAGATTTAGGATCAGTTTACAATGTAAGACCGAAAGAATATATTCTCAAACAACTACACAATATAAGCCTGAGTTTAGGTTGTTCTTGAATGATTCTTCTCCTTGATATTCTTAGGCCTTTTCAAGAGTTATTGAATGTGCTTTTTCAAGTTCCAAAAACTAAAGAGCAATGTGTGGAAAGATGACATTGTATAGACAAGTTAATTTCCTTAAACTCCTGCCATTGGTTGGAAATGTCTGACGTTTCTGACGCAGTTGGGAACTGTGCACCAACTTTCTGTACCTTCTCCAACTGGCAGTCAACGAACTATTCAAGTTGAGAATCGGGTACCTTCACAAGGTCCCTGAGTTTGTTACATCATCAAAACTACAAGTAACAGTTTCGACTAGTAATATTGTGTTCATGAAAAATGATTTCGACGAGATATTGATGATTTGGTGCATTTCGATGCTTACGTGTGACTTACTTGTTGATTGTGATTTATGTACTTATTGTGTGTGACTGATCTACTTAACATTGAAATTAACTTACTTGTTTCGTTATGATTTTTCTCAAAGTGGTCCTTCAAAAGCAAATATAAAATTTACCATCAATTTGATAAAAAGGTATTGAAAACACAATTGTCGTGCGACCTAATTTGATAAGTTCTATTATCGCCCATTAAAAGAAAAAGAATATAAAATTAATGCGCACTTGATCTCTCAAAATGATATTGAGGTGTATTATATAAATATGATAACTTTCAAAGTGTGATAATTAACTTCTAATTAAAATTCATGAAGTAAATAACATATGAATATAGTTCATTTCTTGAAGAAAATTTGCCTTGTAATAAACATCGTAAATGCTCATGTGTTCTTCAAAAAATAAATATGTTAAGATGTAAGAAAAGTTATGAATAAGAATATCCTTGTATGTAAGATAAATATCATAACTCGCCTTTATAAGAGGTTTGAGAGAAATAAAAAAATTTTATATAACACACATGCCATTGGTCATGCACCTTTACTACATCACAAATAATGCAACATGTCTTATCAAGAACCGTCGAAAGGTAAAAGTAAGAACTACTTTTTAATTATAAAAAGTCTTAAACACTATGCCTTAATTCGTCTTTCTTCTGCGTTGCTTTTTTCTTCTTCTACTACTTGCTTTGTTGAGAAATCATTTATCTATTGTGCAATTTAGTCATCATTCCAACAG
This sequence comes from Solanum pennellii, assembly GCF_001406875.1. Taxonomy (NCBI): domain Eukaryota; kingdom Viridiplantae; phylum Streptophyta; class Magnoliopsida; order Solanales; family Solanaceae; genus Solanum; species Solanum pennellii. Next base: position 57,093,446 of record NC_028648.1, on the reverse strand, counting down.
TAATTTACCTTTTATAGTTGAATTCTATAAATGCGCCAATCCTAATTGATTTACACACACAAAAAAAATTATTTCTTGTAATTTAGGCTTTTATAATTAGAGTCCTTAGAGGAATCTGAATAAATCTGGTTCACCTTTATTCTACTACAATGTTAAACCTAATTCTTGAACATCTTTGATTATCATCGAAATTGGTGTATTCTATATAACGTTCACCAAAAATTTCATAATAACCGTCAATCTTTACTCAATTGTGTAAATAGACAATTAATAAATTTTAGAAAGACATAATTTATGAATCTTACCACTTAACACTCGACTATAAATAGAACCTTACATTCTTAATAAGTGTCTACTAATTTCATTTTAACACAAATGTTATACTAAAAGTTCTCAAAAATAGCGATTCTATCTTACATTCTAATTTGAATAGTTCCATTATTCGTTAGTTTTTGCAAGTTAGTTAATCATAATGTTATTCTTTGGTCAATATAACTCAACTATTAATTCATACTATCATTTTAAAAATATATACACCTCTCGCAAAATAGTATACTGATAGTAATTTGAAGTAACAAATATGTTAAATAAAGTGATAGTATATTCTAACATCTGGAGAAAAGTATTAAAAACACCTTTAAATTTGGGTGAATTATTAATTTCATTTACAATGTATTAACCGTTTTAAAAAAATTAATTAGCTAAATAAAAATGTAATTTTAAAGTTATTATTTGCCTCAAATTTCAAGTGTTTTCGATACTCTCTCTAATAGGAAATGTAGAATAGAAGAGCATTGAAGACGCTTTGGGTCTTTTTGACTTCTCGTATTGATTATCAGCTTCTCCGATGGAGAATCTGGCTGACTCCGCCGTATCCCAGACCTTCACCGCCGCCGGGCCGCAGCCGCAGACGGCTGATACCACCCCTTCACCGGTGTCACCACCGTCAGCCTCGAATCAAACCTCATCCGAAGAAAAAGACTCAAAATCTCCGGATTCACAGCTCGAAACCCTCTGCAAGACGATGTGCGGCAAGGGACTTCGAAGTTACATAGTATCGAAACTCCCAGAGAAAAACACACTGCGCGAAGAACTCACCAAGGCATTGAAACTTGCACCCAATGCAGCAAAGCTTGTACTTAGCTGTATGGGAGACTTCTTTGCTAAAAGGGGCAAAGCTTTTGATAAGGATGCACGGATGATTGCCACAAGGGAAGCATCTGCATTGGTTTTGGAGTGTTTCTTGTTGATGGGTTTCGATGTAATTGATGAAGGGGTAAAGGAAGAAGCTGCACAAGCAGCAGTGATATGGAGAAGAAGGTTTGTTGATGAACGAGGTATACGAAAGGCTACTACAATGGATGCGCGGGGATTGCTATTGCTTATTGGGTGTTTTGGGATTCCACAAATTTTTTACAATGAGGACATTAGGGACTTGATTCGAGTGAGTAATATCAGGGAGATATCTACTGCACTCAGGAGATCAAATGTGCTTATGGAAAAGATTCCAGGTCCTTCTTTACTTCATTCTTTTTGTTTCTGCAAGCTACACTGTTTTGCAGTTCATTTGTTTTTAAATAATATATGTGATAATATGATGATTGAAGGTAGTAGAAAGGGGCAAGGTACAGATAATGTGTATAGATAGAAGTTGTCTTGTGATACAGATAACTCGGTGGAGATAAAAACATACCATGATGGAACCAACTTAGTTGGAATTAAGCTGGTTAAATGTGTAGAAATAAGTGTATGATCTAGGGAATTCTTGATTTTGCTTAAAAGATATTATTTATGTTAACTTTGAGTTCTGTATGAAAAATTTATGGTGGATTCATCCACCATTGATGAAATCCCTAAGCTATTACAGAGAGATTAGGAAGAGAAGGAAAGGGAAACTGTTTTATTGAATGAGAAAATCACTTCAATTACAATTGGTGTTTGGTACATATAGGTCCAGCTAATTCTTCTAGATGGTTCTAGCTAACTACATTTATAACTAACTGTAACTAATTCTTTTAACTATCTTATAACGACACTTACAGTAATTAACAGAAATAAGGAACAGGTTATTTCAATAATTTAATATTGGAATTATACCAGGAAAGAATAAAATGGACATACAAGATTCATATGGCTGACTGGAATTGATTCGGGATGACCTGGAATAGGCCTTAGAAATATTTGTGCTTTCAATTAGTGAGTGTGAGCATTGCAAACATCAGTTTGATGTAAACAGCAAAATAGAGCATAATGTCCTAGTTGAAATGCAGAAAGGCTTGACGTGAAAAAGAACACATAAGAATGGTGGACTTCTTAGGTGAAAGATTTCGAGATAATTGTGTGTTTGCTGGAAAAAAGAAGTAACTGGTTAGTCATAAGAGTGCTGAGTTTAATCCCTTTAAATTACTGCACAACACTCGTAATAAAGTTTGTGATGGTAAATTTTAGTCTTGGACTTTTTATTTGATAAGGTTAGTCTTGGACTTTACTATTATACCTTGCTGACTATGCTGTTACTGAAGTTCCACTCTGGGGATTACAGAAAGGCTCATAAAATCCAGTCTTCAAAGCAGTCTGAGTAGGGTAATTTCGTATGGATGTTAAAATTTACTGCAAAGTATGTAGTTCTTGATTGCAGCACATGGTGGATGAGTAATGTGGGAGTTGTTCCTTAAGTACTAATAGTTCCTATAGGGTACCACAGCATAGCCGTCAACTTTGTCCTCTACACCCATTCTCTTTCTTTTGCCTTGAGCTGTAGGGAAGTTTCTCTCTCCTTTCCTAGTGGTAAGATAACTCTGTTTTTATTTCTTATATATCAATAAATGCAAAGTCTCATATTGAAGTTACACTTGCTGCCATTACAAAATATCTACCTTCTGTTAGGCCCTAAGATTTTTGTATTGAGTTTTGAGTTTGGTAAGTAAAATTTTTTTTATTCATGACCACAAAATGAGTGTATATCTGTGTATTGGAAGTTGTAAGGAACATAAGAAACAGAATATAAACCTGCGCTGCCTGGACTCTCAAAAATGTTGCCACACCCGTGTCAGATCCTCCAAAAATGCACTACTGTTGGAGGATCTGCGACACACCCAGTGGCATTTTTTAAGAGAATGAGCAGCATAGCTATAAACACTAAAAAAGGGTTGATGGACCAGGGAACTCCACATTTCCAATAATATAGACTAGTTCCTAGCAAGTCTGCCATTTATTTTAAACTTAGCTTGCTATCTAGCTTTTCAGGGCATAACTTTAGTTTAATAAATTTCTAATCATAAAGAATAACCTCTTCTATTTGTTTTAACTGGTCTCCAATGGAATTTCTACAAAAGCTTTCAGCCTTTATCCTGGAATATATCATTATATTGGTTCTTGTCTCGATGCCTTCAAAAGCAATTTGTCTCGATGCCTTCAAAAGCAATTTTTCTTTTTATTCATAACGCCCCCTTAGAGAGACGCTAAGAGCTTCTTGCCCTGTTTGTTTTTCTGTTTTCTAGCCTTGTCACTCCAGTAAGTGGCATCTAGTCACCAGCCTAGACAACGATCTCCTTTAATTTTCTATTATAGGAGAATCTAGTTCAGCTTACGAACCTTGACTAATTCTCCGAGTACCTGCGACCTCAACACATGTATCTGGTAACTTAAGCTACCTAGGTTTAGACCGATGAAAAGAAATTACCTAGCTGTTTGCCTCTGTCTAGGATTTGATTCCTAGTCTCTTGTGGTTCATTTTACTCTCCTTTATTGTTAGGCCACACCCTTGAATGCACCGATGTCGTGAAATCTTCATCTTTCACCAACAAATATTTGAAGCATCAACCTGTCCAATTAATGGTACTCTATGGCCAACCTTGTGAAGTGTATTAGCTTCCATGTGCCTTGAAGATCCTACTGAGTCCCAAGGAATTTTAAGCAGTGGCATTATTTGTAGAAGAACAATTCCATGATTTTTCACTTAAATATTTCTAGTAGAAGCTTTTGGAAAATGTAAATGTATTAAGAATCTGTGCTCAACTTTTTTCTCTAATGTATATGACAATGTTGCACATGCATATATGTACTATCTTGGGAAGTTATCATACTTCTACTTTTTTATTTTGGGCCCTATTATGGCATACACTGTTCTCGTCTTCAGATGTTAGTTGTTGACTAGATATCGGTAGGGTTCCTCTGTTCTACCAACAACTGAAGATACTTCTGAAGAATCTTCTGCTGCTTTTGTTTTTATTGCTCTCAGTTGACATACCCACATTAGCAGTTAGAACTCTCTGATCTTTCTATATATCTTTATAAGTTGGGACAGGTGAGTTTGTTGCTTTCCAATGAAGGAGGTGGCATATGTTAGGCTGTGGACTAGATGACTAAATTGACTCCGCGCTTTCTTCTTTTTTAAAATTTGTTTTGGTAGGAACGATCAGAAGCCAGTCAATCAAGTAATTTTATGTAGATGATTTCAGTTTAGAGAGGCTTTTATACTGTTTGGGATGACACTATTACATTAGTTGCTAACTTGCCAGTCTATCAAGTAATTTGAAGTAGACGATTTCAGTGGTTTAGAGAGGTTTTTATACTGTTTGGGATGACACTACTACATTAGTTACTAACTCGCCAGTCTTCAAGTAATTTAAAGTAGACGATTTCAGTGTGTTAGAGAGGTTTTTATACTGCTTGGGATGACACTATTCACTATTGCATTATTTGCTAACTATTCCAACTAAGTTCTTATATATGTAGAAGAAGTTTTTTAGGCGATAATGCTAAAAACCCACACTAAATGATGTATATTTGGAGGTAAAATTCAGCGACTCTATTCTTGATGTGGTAGGTAAACTGTTCTTAGGGCATTGGAATTATATGTGGTATGGACTCAGTCTTCGAGGGTGGTAAAAGTTTGTATAGACCCTGATAAAGAAATGTGTGTATAAAATCCAAATAGATTGATACAAGATAAAGATTTTTGTCTCCCTTATATCAATAAGGAGAATCTTGTGTTGGTTTCATGTTCGAGTTACTGGTAATGATATTAAAATCATAAAGCAGCTAACTAGTGTTGAATTGGTGAAAACCACTTCGCATATATCTCTTATGGTATCTTTGTAACTTCCCTTTCATATTCTTTCTTTGCCATTGGTGCTACAGTTTTCTAAATCTTGATATTCCATGCAAAATCGCGTATGCTGTCACAGTGTGGCCTTCCATTTCCTGCTATTCTACCTGAATTTGGTTCTCTAATTTCCACTTCCCGTTTCATTTCTTCCCTTTCTGTGGTATTGCCATTTTCTATACCTCGATATTCCATGGGAGAGCTCTTCAGTGGTCATAGTGTGATGTTTCATTCCCTGTTGCAATACTTGTATTTTGTTCTTTTGTATTCTGGGTCGGCTTGCTGTTAATACTTTGTTAATTCAGAGGAGTCAGTGAACCTTTAGGTATTTTCGCCATGTTATTTTGGATCTGTGTTCGTACATATATGTGGAGTGCGAAGATGTCAAATAAGGGGAGAAGGGGGGCTATAATGATATAAATAAGGGTAGAAGGGTGGGCCCATTATCCACTGAATTTGTAACTGGGCCTCAATGGCCCTTGGAGATTTTTCAGTCATAAAAAGAATGATATTATAATATGTCAATATTTGAAATGTTCCTTGTGTTTTGCTGCCAACTGTAGTGATGATGAATAAAGAAGTGGATTTAAACTGTGTTAACTCTTGCAAATTCAAAATTAACAGAAGCAATGGTGAGTAATTGAGTTCATAAAAAAGAGTTGGTGATAGTTGCAGATCAACAGAAGTAAAGGTTATTCTGGAAAGTCCTGTCGCCAAAGTATGATATTTTTGTGTTGATAAAAGTCATCGGGCAAGAGATTTCTATATCCATTATCCTTTCAAACATTGCTTTAGGAAATCTGGGGACGAGATGCAGTAAAATGATCAGGTGAAGTCTAGACTAGATGAATTGCCCAAGTATGTAGTACTTTAAGGTTCTCAGGGAACAATGGAGAACCATATTTTACGTTGCTCCCTTTCTTGAACTGGCATACTCTTTGTATATGGGGAATCTTCACCTTTAATGCAATAAAATCATATCAATAAAAGAGAAAATATAGATGGGAAATTTGCTGCTTCTTCCTATTTACTTTGAGCTGTTGAGAACAGGACTTTGTAAACTTCTATACTTCATCAATATGGAGGATTTTTCCCTTTTCTCCATCTTTTTAAAAATGAAGGCGGCGTTCGAGCCAGTTATGGGAAACTTCGACTATTCCACCAAGTAGTTGCTACTCCCCACTATCACAAATATGGGATATATTGGGTGGCCTTTTCTTTCATTTCACATTGGGGGATTACTTTTGATTTCGGAAAAACTGCAGTCATGTCCCAGAATCATAATCCCCCTCATATATCTTTAGAAAACTAGTGACCAACACTTAACATTTTCATTTGCTTCCTTGGATACATGTTCTAGTTTCCCCACTTGATACTATGTTATCTGCCTGCGTAACTTTGTTTATGTAAATTTGCAACAGATATAATAGCGGGCATGGTGAAGAATAAGATGGAAGTTGATGCTGTAGATGTTGCTTATACTTTTGGAGTTGAGGAAAAATGTAGCCCTTGCGAAATTTTGTCATCATTTTTAGAAGAACTTAGAGAATCGCTGAAGAAAAAGAAATGCCAATCACATGGTTCACATGCTGTTGTGGTAATTCTTGAATTTCATCTCGAGCAGTAATATTCCCTCCCTCCCATATCAATCATCATAACTAGTTTTTGTTATGTTATACAGAATGAAGCAAACAAGAGGGAATTGTCTACTATGAGATCTGTCATCGAATGTTTGGAAGCCCACAACATTGATCCCTCAAAGCTTATTCCACGATTCCGTATCAGTGACAGAATTATGAGCTTGGAGGAAAAAATTGCTAGGAATGATCAAAGAAGGGAGAAGATGGTGCAAAATCGGAAATTTGAAGAAACTGGGTTATCTAGAAGGTTCGAAGAGAGACGAGCAAAACGCGCCTGCATACTAGATTCAGAGCATCAAAGACCTGTAAATCACATCAGTAGCCAGAGACCGTTGTTAGCAGGTCGGCCTCCTAGCCACATTTATGGTTATTCTGTGTCACCATCAGCATTGCCTATTCATGACATTGTCCCTGGCTCACCAGCAGCAAGTTGGGGAGGTATGGTTATGGGTGGAGTTAGTTCAGGTATCATAAGAAGCAGAAATGATGCTCTACAAGCTGGCGCATATGGTGGATTTCGTGGGAGGATACCAATTGAACATAAAACTGGGCAAATAAGAAGTTACAATAATCAGTTATATGAATGGCAAGAGAATGCATCCATGCATGAAAGGGAGGTCTCTCATAACTACGGTTACGGGTCATCACCATCGTGGCAAGGCTCTATGGAGTTGCCAAACCCTTTTCCTGTTGGTCCTGGTTACCAGACCGCTGCTTCTGATCCTTATCAGTTGGCTAGTACTGTTCAAAGTTCGCCATATCAGAACAGAGGTGTTGTTCCCTCTGTTAACCATTATTCATCCTACTTGTACCCAGGGACATATTATCCCCAGGGCATGCAGTAACATGTAGTTTCAGGTTTCTCTTGTAGTAATGCTTCGAAGTTGATAACTTTTGTGGGAAGCATCATGAAGTAATCTGATAAACAACCTGTATATTTGAGTAAATTATTGAGTGCAGAAGAATATAATACTTGTGGTGTATACGAGTTAGATCTGTCAATATTTTGATGAGCCTTACAATAATCAGTCCAATCCAGCCATATAAGTTTAACAGTTATAAATTAGTGCTCTTCCATTAGAAAATGTTCTTTGCCTCCTAATCTACAAAAGAAAGAGTTCAAAGCTCAGCTGAGCTAAGGTAGCAAATATGTAATACAGAGACTCCAAATCATAAGTTTAGTGCACTGCAGAAAAATCTTAAAAGACACATGGAAGCATTGCATAGGACTCGGAATTGAACAATTCAGGCAAATTATCTGCGGAAAATGTGGCATTGTTGGAATCCAGGCTGAAAAATGGTTCCAACAAAAGTTTGAGTTGTATCAGCTAACACCATTCTGATCAGCTACAACACAGTTATCATCAGACGCGGTAAGGTTTTTCTGATCAGCTAAAACACCATTATCAGAGACGGTAAGGTTCTTCTGATCAGCTACAACACCGTTATCAGAGGTGGTAAGATTCTTCTGAATAGCTACAACACCATTATCAGAGTCGGTAAGGTTCTTATGATCAGCTACAACACCATTATCAGCGGTAAGGTTCTTCTGATCAGCTTTTGCAGAAACTTCTATTCCGCACTCATTAGGAGCAGTGAGAATTTCAGAAATGAATTTTATTAACGAGCAGAGACCACCCAAGAAGTTATGATCAATGACACCTCGTCCTTCGTAAACATGAGCAAAGTCAATCAGTTTGATTTGTGCACCTGGATTCTTTCCTTTCAATGCCAACTCTTTTTCAAAAATCACCAGAATTGAGCAAGAATACAAATGGAATATAGTTTGATCCTCAAACCAAGCTTTCAGCTCCAGTAACTGAGATAAAATGCCAGTAGATCCGCCATAAACAGTTGATGCGAAAGCGCAGTCTGGTCTCGAATCCAAATCATTCAATGTGTTTGAAGAAACAAACCTTCTCAGGACTAACTTGACTTCCTCTCTAGAGAGTTTCTGAGCAGCTTTCTTTCCAGGCTTCCAGAATCCTAGTTCTTTGCTTCTATAGATTTGCAACCCCGATATTCTGAATCCTAATGAAAGGCTTGACGATTCTCGATCTTTTTTTAAGCACTTCTGAATATATTTCTCGGGTGCTTCGGGTGCCCAGGTTCTTGAACCAATCTTAATGTCCATTATCGATGGATTGACACGACCTAGAGCAAGATCTTCCAAGACCAAGTGAGGTAGCAAGCCAGATCCATCAGATGCTTCTACGAGCTGAGTTCCATAAAAGGTGGAGAAAAATCTTTGAATGTGTTCCGGGATCCCACTGTTAGTAGACAATGAAGTATAGAATGCAACCTCACTGGCCCCTCGTTCATCACCTTGCAGAGGCTTGTAGAAGCGCCCTGATTCATCCACGAGGGGACCAAGCTTCCCGATGCCCGCTTCGTGTCCTGCAACTTGATGCTGAGGGACCTTAAGCATCTTCACAGAAAGTGAAGCACTTCAGAAATTAAACAGAAGTGCAATTTTCTTGTAATCAAAGTCTCCGACACACAAAGTGTTTCCTGTATTGAGACCAAATTACAACTCTTATCAGCCACTTGAGAAAGCACAACGTTCAACCTGAGTTAATGAATATGAATATCTGAAGTTGTAGACAATTTTTTGCTGATTCCCCATTCACAACAAGTGGTATTATATTTACCAAAGAAAAACAAAAGTTAATAGAAGCATTTAGTCAAAATTGTTTCTGGAACCAAGTTGTTACTTCGACAGAATAATGTTACTTGCAGTCTCCCCATACACATTAATAGGCAGTTTCTGCTACGCCTGCTGTTGAAAATAACTCCAACCACTAAGAACAACATGAATGACCAACAAATAACGTCATTTCTTGAAAACAGAATTGTGACATTCATCAAGCACATTCACTTCCTTACTATTATTTTCCCCCAACCTTGTGCTCAAACTAGCTAAAGAAACTACCTACGGAAACTAACGTGCACAAAATGATACCAAACATGCACAATTTCAAGGACATACTACATAGCAAATCAAGGATGATCATCTAATATATGATAAGTTTTCTTCTTTAGCTGTTCCTATCTGTAAGCACTCAAACTCTTAAAATAAGACATGGTCTTTAAGGCAATAACCCAAACTTCTTATTAAAACTTAAAAGTCATATCATTCATGAGGCGGACTCTATCCTGACTGGCATACTGAAGCTTATACAGATTATAAATGAAACAACATAAACGTATTACCACTTGTTGTCAGTTTACAAGTCCCTGAATGGAGCAAGAACCATAAGGTTTGACTGTTGGCAACACAAACTTATCTTCTAGGGTAGGCTTGCTTTCACCTGGTCCATCACCAACAATGATTTCAATATGGGTTCAACAACAGATGGATAGATGGATTTAAAAACTAGTATCCACAAGGACAACCACATATTTCTCATTTTGGATAATTCATTTCTAGGACAAACACCACATATTTAACCTATATTATATTTACACACGCAAGAGTGAAAATAATAAAAGGATTATTACAGCATGTAGAAAATAGTTAAATAAGGAAAAAGAACAGGAAACAAGTTAGAAATGCAAGATGCAAGCAAGCTTGAAGACACATTCTTGTGGAATTACACGAGTTATTTGCAGAAATATGTTTTAATAAGTTGGCAAATGTGAATCAAGTAAGCTGAATCCCGAATTAGTTGGAGTACAATATGAATCATTTGTATCCAAACTACTCCATGGAATAAGTTAATATATCAATCAAATACGCATCCAGGGGCGGAGCTACCTTCATACAAGGGGGTCCATCCGAATCCCCTTTGGCGGAAAATTATATTATTTATGCATGGTCAAAATAAGTTTATATGTATATATAGTATTCAAACCCACTTCGGCTATCTATTTCTACAGATTTTGAACCCCCTTATTGAAAATCCTAGCTCCGACTCTGTAAGCATCAATATAGAATGAGTTAAACACAGCTAAATGAAACATCTGTATCCATTTTGCTCTACAGTAAAAGTAGATTATGATAGAAAAATGTGAAAGAGGTTGTATGAAGAACATACTCTTCATTAACAAATATGAGCACAAGCTCAAAACATAACCATGAAAGCACTAGCCATTTTTGCATTTGAGAGGGTAAAAAGTAGTCATGCAATTTTATTGGGCCGGGAAAAACTTAAACCACTTGTGTTCTAGTAAAGTTTGCAGTAATTTTGACATTTTGAATAGATGCAGAGGCAGATCCAACACAACCTCAAACATGGACAATAAGCTACATAGAGAACTTCAAAAAAAATTCAAAAGTAAGTATATATTTAAGGCATAATAAATAAATAGACACTCAAATTTGACCACAGCTGGTAAGAAAATATTCCACCTTTGAGAGTGCAAATCTAGACACCTCAACATAATCTCAACTGACAACTAAACGCTTGAAGTCTCCGACTCATCCTCCAACTTTGAGAGTGCAAATCTAGACAACTGCACTTGGTCTCAACTGACAAATTAACACTCCAACTCGTTCTCCAATTTTGAGAGTGCACATCTAAACACCTCAACTTGGTCTCAACTGACAACTTAACACTTCAACTCGTTCTCTAACTTTGAGAGTGCACATCTAGACACCTCAACTTGTTCTCAGCTAACAACTTAACACTCTTAACTCATCCCCACTATGTCTCGTGGACACTTATGTTGACGTGAGACATAAATTTTAGAGGTACCTAAATAATTATTTTGTAAGTTGGAGTCTTCAACTAGCATGTCAGTGGAGACGAGCTGAGATGTCCAGACGTGCATACTCAAAGCTGAAAGTGAAACCTTTCGTACCTGATTATGCCTAATGTCTATGTTAAATAGTACATCCCCTACTTCTAGATCTTGGATTTGACCTCTAAAGAACTGCATAACTAGAACACAGGCAAAAGATTGCAGAACACTGAAATTTGTTCAAACAAATAAAATAATTGTAACTTTAACATGAAGCAGATTTATGAATCTCTTTTACCCAAAAAAAAAAAAAAGATGCAAACAAAAATCCCATTTTCAGCAGTATACTTAGAAATAAAAATCAAATCTACCAAAAAGTAAGAGCAAAAAGTGGAATCTGAGCAAGTACTTTTACTTTACCAAACATACAAGTAAATTACAAAACTTAACCAGCTTAGCCCATGTGCTAGCAACAAAAAGAAAAAGCTATACATAGATTTAAGAATATACAATAAGATCAAAGATTGCAACTTTATGTCAGTATTTGTATTTGTTTCTCCTTTAATAAAAAAGAATCAAACTTTCTTGACCAAAAATCTGAAACACTGCAAAGAATTAAAAGTTTCTTTCAAAATAAAAAGACATTAATAATATTTACCTAACAAATAACATCACAATTCTAAAAGAGAACCAAAAAATAAATAAATTAAAGATTCAAAATCTAACAACTTTTAAATAATTACCTTTCTTTAAACTCTTTCAAAATGCAGTTTAATGTGTTTCCACAGACATTTTGCAGAAAGTCCGAACAAGATTTACATAGAAGTAGGTGATTATAAGGATTCACTTAGAGCGGTGATGTGAAGTTTCTTTTTAGACACGTGTGATTTTTTGTTGGCCAGTCCTCGTGTTTTAAAAGGTTGGGGCGTGAGACAAAAAATTTTATTTTATTTAACATAAGATGAGATTTAAGTTCGTAGATATTTAATTTATAGTATAGAATAATAATATAATAATAAAATACTATATAAATTCCTAAATAGTTTGTAATAATTACAAATATAATTAAGAAAATTTGTAAAAAATAAAATTTTTATATAAATATAATAATGTAATGATATAAAAATTACTATGAGACGCAAATCAACTCTAATATCTTTGATTTTCTAATAATGAAAGAATTATTATTTCTAAAAATAAATTATTATCATACTATACAATTTACCCACATCCCCCCTAAAGAAAAAGAAAAATAATCAATAAAATTACTAATATTATAAAAACATCATTTCGTCATGAAAATATTTTCACATAGCTAAATAATAAAATATAATAATTCTGAGATATATGACAAAAAACACCATAAATATTCCAATCATTTAAATTTAATCGATAAAAAAATGTTTATATTATCATATAAACACAATATTCATAAAACAGGAATAATAATACGGAAGAATGTGTAACACAAATTTCTACATTTATTAATTTTTTTAAAAGTTAAAATAGTTCAAATTTCTTCGGGAAAAGGGTTAAAAATGCCCTCAATGTATCTCAAATGGTTCAAATATGCCATCCTTCCACCTTTTGGTTTAAAAATGCCCTTAACGTTTTTATAATGTTTAAAATTGCCCTTTTTTAACAGCATACTGAAATGGCAAATGTGACATGGATGTTCTCTACCCATTTCAAACCACTTAATCTAGAAACCCATTTAAAAATCATGACCCGACAGACCAATGTATTTGGGTCGTTTGTTCTCATCAGTTCTAGTTCTCTTCTTTCTTCCTTCCTCCAACTTTTCTTTTTTTCTCCATTTCTTTAGTTAATTTCAGGAAGAAAAAGGTGGAAGAATTACAATGTTTATTTCTTCTCTACAACAAGATTTGTTTGATTTGATTTTTTGCATATGATTGAACAATCAATGGCTGAACTATAAACTTGATTACGACTTGAATTTCGACAAATAACGAACGGAGATTCGACAGGTTTTCTAGTTCTATTGTAAACAAGTTTTTGAATTCAATTTGTTTCATATATTGAAGAAGCTATCTTGAAACTTTAGTCGTTTAGAATTCAAATTTCTTCGTTAGAAACTCACAACAAAAATGAAAACAGAGCCATGATAATGCTCAACATTTCTTCGATTTAGAATTCAAGGTAGTCACTTGAAGTTTCAATAATATGTTGTTTCAAGTAGAATATAATTATGAGTGATTTACCAAGTAATTACTTTGTGTTGCACAACTCTTAGCGATTTAATTTTAATAATAATGATTTTGATTGGGGAAAACAATTGCACACAGAGGAGTGAAAAATTGATGTCACCTAGGCAGAAGGAAGGAGTATGCTTTGTGAGATCTGCCTTTCTCCAAACAAAATACAAGTATGGGAGGAAGACGTTTCTGGGTGGTTTAATATGTAAATGGGTTCTTGGGTGGGTTTGAAGTTTTGTAGCATAAATGGGTCGGATAGTTAGGTTGGACTTAAAAAAAATTAGGTGTACCAATAAGATCAAATCATTAATCTAATTAAATGATTCATCATTTGCCATGTCAGCAGGCTGTTAAAAAAGGGCAATTTTAAACCGTATAAAAACGTTAAGGGCATTTTTAAACCAAAAGGTGAAAAAAGGACATATTTGAACCATTTGAGATACGTTGAGGCATTTTCAATCCTTTTCCCAATTTCTTCTAAACTCACATGCAATTAATAGATTATAGAAACAACACTAATTGTTTATCTTTGTCACATCAAATATAAAATTCAGAAGAGAAAATGAAATACTAATTTGTACTAAAAAGATAAAAGTGTCACAATTGAAAGACAAAAATACTAGTTTGTGTTGTCTACGATCGAAAGTAATGCTAAACTTATCTTATAATTTAATAAATTAATAATATATTTTTTTGTTCATTTTATTAGTTAAATTGATTTTTGCACACCTCTAAGGACATCGTCTAACTTAATATAAAACCTAAAATATAAACAAAAATTCTTTTAAGATTTATAGTTTAAAATAAATTTTAGATACTTATATAATTAGAAATTTTATTTTAAAATTAATTTATTTTTAATTATAAAAATTTATTACTCTCTCTAAAGAACACTCAAAAAATAATGATGATGAGGAAGAAAGTCTGTATATATGAATTAGATCCGAACTTCTTAAAGGAAATTCGCTTTTTCTATTACACATGGCAGACATGATGAACGTATTAAATTAATCATCACCTAAACAAGTTGTCTTTATTCCTAAAATATTATAATAATATAATTTTTGACTTTTTGTTTTGTTTTTGGCAATTCTGAATGAGAAGATGGCTCTCAAGAAATATTTTTTATTTTTTGGCTGCTTTTGACATAATCCAAAAGTTTCCTTTTATAAAATATTAATGTGAAAGTTTAGGGAATCTCCGCAGGCAAATCATAGATTGATATAGAAAGTTAGATTTATGGATTTATATTTTTGAAAATATGAATATAGATTGATATAAAAAGAAATAGATGTATATGATGATATATTTGAATTTCTTAGTATGATCTAATGATGTAAATTGATCTGAAATTAAAATAGCAATTTAATGAAAAACAAACTGATTCAGGAAGTATTAGATCTGGAAAATGGGCCTTCGTAGCATATGATGTAAGAATGTCAGAATATTTACTGCTTATAAATAAGAGATAATCAATACCATTTATGTTAAAATATATATAATGCTAAAACATATAAATATACTGAAATTCAATTTAAGAATTATCTCTCGAAGGGTGAGCGAATACCTTTAAGCGAATCCCCAAAATAGACAGACCTTCAAGCGAATCTAGAAGATATACATCAACTACTATGGTCTCTATAATGATTCCAAGTTCATATCCGAACACTCTTAATACTTGGGTAAACTAATTCCTCTAGGTTAGGAGAATCCCTATTTATAGAGATTTTTTTCTAATTCAAAAAAGACCAAAAAACCTAGTTTTTCTAGAAGACTAGAAAAACTTATATTATTCTTCTTCGTTTTTCCATAGAAATAAGATTCTGAGCTCTATTTAAATATGGGCACTATAAAAATCACATAATTAATTACCAAGCCTTCCTATTATGAAAATAGTTTCAAATAATTAATTTGAATTATTCTTACCATAATAAATTACAAAATTATTCCACTAAAAATTTGTAATTGCACCTCCTCTATTTAAATTTCATAATTCCCCATTAAACACTTATGTAATTTTTCATGTTAAGATTTCAGATACTAATCAATAAATTGAATTACTGAAGAATTTAACTTAATGATTAATTTCCTTTAGAACAGTTACATAATTTATTTCATATATCGGATTCATAAATCCACTTACAAGGTTAGACACGATGAAAACTTATAAGTTTCTCAAGAGGGTATATCAATTAATATTTATAACGAGACATGAATTTCATCAACTAACTTATTATTTCACCAATATATATAATTATCATCCAACTTACCAACCATATTGATCCATATGAGAATCTCACCTTTTAATAAATCAAAACAGTAATTAATACATACAGATCATAATAGTTGTATCAGGATTAAGAATATGAGTACATTAATAGTTTAGATAATATATTTTTGTCAGTCAGTCTAAAACAACTATCTCTACTTGATCTCGTCCAATATATACAAAATGTACTAGCACAAAGAAGTTGGAACTATATCGTTCCCATCATCAATATAAATTACATATAATCTTGTGGTACAATAGTACCCGATGGCATGTCCAATTTCTATTCCTAGATTGTGAACAAAAAATTTTATACTTAGAAGAACCGATGATTTAGTCCTTTGAGTATAAGCTAAAACTATACACACTAAATCATCTACTATATAAGAAAATAGACACCATAAACGAATATATAATCTATTAAAATACAACAAACATGTGTTCTCAAATAAATATTATTTCTGAACATATAGTTAATAATATATATCTCAATAATCTCCCACTTAGACTTTTAATCATCACAATTGTTATAATGTACTATATTTAAGTGCATGGTTAATAGTATATACCATAACAATCTTCTACTTAGATATTTGATCTTGAAAATTGTTAGAATATTATGTCTAAACACATGACTAATAGTATATACCCTAACAATATCCCACTAAGGCCTCATTTGTTTCAATTAGATTAAGAGGTCTGAATCTGAATACACATCTGAACATTAAGATTTGCATTAAGATCTGGATGTTTTGATCTGAATACACATCTGAATATTAAGATGTGGTCTCTAAATCAGAACACTAAATAATTAGTGTTGTTTGTTTTCAATATCTGAATGTGCAAGTGAAATAGAACATTATATCAATAAAATATTATAAAATTTCATTTCAACAAAAAATATCACTTTTGATAAAAGAAAAATTAAAAAGTTTTAATAATCATGATTTGGAGTACTATTTTTTCATTCAAAAATCTTGATAAACAACAATACACCAAAATATTATTGCAACCGGTGTTCTTGACACAAGTTAATACAAGAAAATTATTAATATAAAAACTATTTTTTCATTCAAAAACATTGATAAACAACAATATACTAAAAATATTTTGCAACCAGTGTTCTTGACAAACGTCAATACAAGAAAATTATTAAAATAAATTTTTTAAAAAAGGATTTATGAAAACTTACCAGTTCAAGAGGGAAAAAATGGTGTTTGATTGAGAAAATAGAGAAAAAATTTTATAGCCCAAAGCAGAGAAGCGATAATTTGTTATTTGATAAACTTATTAAGTGAGTCTAAATGTTATTAAGAGTCTCCTACATATCTGATTCGTTCAGACTCATTAAGAGGTTTTTAAAATAAAACAAATGAATTTAATGGGCTAAATCTAAATGATTCAGATTCAGACCTAAAAACCAAACATATTTAATAGGCTGAATATGAATGATTAAGATTCATACCTTCATTAAGTGCAAACAAATGAGGCCTAAGACTCTTAACTATGCATTTACAACTTTCAAAAGCATTCCTTTATTTCTTATCAAAAGAAATTTACCGAGTTATTTTCTCATGTAATTTTGTCTAGTAGTGATTCGTTGTAACAAATTGATTTTGTACTAGATCTTGAGAGAGATTCTCGTTAAACCTTCGAAGAGTTTACTTCTTTTCAGGAAATTATCATTAAAGTTCTCTCAAGCATACATAATAAATCAATCTTTGCTATGATTCCCAACTACGACTAAGCACTACATAATCACACATTCATGATCTTGAATCTTAATATTTTTTTCAAAAAATTTTGATATTGAAATATTAACAACTTTTCATTTAGTTTTCTTTAATTTGCTTAACATCACTTTCACTACTTGAGGTAGTAGTATTTCTTATGTCAAGTAACGTTTCTCCCACAACTCAAATGCAATGGAACGTCATTTCAGACATATCGATTAGATATTTTTGAGCATCTGAATTTACAATTAACTTATTTGTTATTTATTTGTTCAATTCATGTAAAACTAGTTTACTTCTAGAAACATGGTTTACTAAATGATCCTTTCCTATAAATTACATAGTTGTGTTAACAATTGCCTTATTTTCTTTAGGACACTATAATAAACCTTCTTTCATTCTTTAGGATATTCAATTAACACAGAAATCCGTCGTTAACTTCAATTTTTTTTATTCTCCCACTCAGCACATGTGCTGGACAATCCTATATCTGAACATGTCACAGATTAGACTTTCGTCAAATACAACTAGTTCCATAGTTATTCATGGTACTGATTTGAAAGAAATTGAATTCAGAATGTGATGTAGTTATTAAAACCTATCCCAAAAGAAATAAAATAACGAATAATAAGTCAATAATTAATCTTATAATCTTCGTAGAGTCTACTTACTTTCTCTTCTATACCAATCTATATGCAATGTCTGGTGTAGACAAATGAACTGCAATTATTTTATAAGATAAGTCACTGATGAGCTCTGCCGAGAAGTTTACGTCACTACAATCAGATTACAGTAACTTCATATATATTTTTTATGATGCTATTTTCGTGTGTTAAATATTTTGATCAGTTTATCAAGACATTGAAACTAATAAAACATCAAAAAATATATATTCACATCATGCGTAACAATTTGTGAAAATCTCAGAATACTCAAAGTCGCCTCTTGCCTAATTGATCCTTCATCTCACAAAATCAAAATAGAATAATTCTAACTTATCTCACTAACAAGAGGAAAGGTTTCTTAGTTATTTTTCCTTCTGAACAGAGCTCACATGTTGGTAGTGACTTAACTTTCAATGAATCGTTATGTCCATCCATTAACCAACTTTGATGTTTTATTCAAAATAAATAACTTCGACGCTAGTGAATAATAATTTTCATTCAATCTAAAAGATACTTTCTCTTATGAAATAGATTAATAAAATTTAATTTATGCGAGATAATATCAATAATTAATCACGCATCAATATACCACAAGAAACAAAATATTCATCAAACTCTATGATAGAAGAGTTATAAACAAATATATCAAATATTCATCTCTTATCTAGTTAGAAACTGAAAGTAGTTCTTTCTAACATAAGGTATACGTACAATACATTCTTTGAATTATTATCTTATCTCTACCAAAAGAATAGCTTAAGTAGTATAAAGTGGGTGCGTAAAGTCTATTAAGAATATGAGATATAATACGTTAAATAGATCATAATATTTTGAATAATTTCAAATAACAAGATTCAGGGCTCATTTATACATATATACCCATGCATCTCGAATAGCTAATCAATGAGATTGGAGAACTAACCATGCAATACACATTTACAATGACCGATTATTCACTCCATAAACTTATACAAACCTAACTCAGTTGGAAAGTCTATTGTTAGTTTAAATTAAGTGAAAATCCTCTAGTTACATTGATCCAGTCATATATTACTCAGTTTAGGAGAGTTAATGCAGATTATCAAACTAGATGATTAAATACATAGTTACTTGTATCAATTTCACCCGCAAGGGAGGAAAGTCTAAACTAACACATAAAACTGATACTTCACTACTATTTAATCAAATATGACCAAAAACTCATATAACGATCCAAAAAAAATTAATTTCTTACTAGGTCGTTCTTATGCACCAAATTTCAGATTAATCAAAGTTCTTTTTTTTTTTGAATTTCAAAACTATGATCAATTTTGTTGAAAAATTTGTTTGGCCATAATAGAATTTAATATTAACCTGCTCAGTAATTCTTATCATATATCATCATTTTGTGAAATAGATACATGAATTAAGAATAAAGAACAAAATTCTAAAATTCTAAAAAAGACAACATGTTTATGTATACATTGAATACTAAAATTCGAATCACGCCTTATAGATATCAATGCATCTTGAACAATAAATTTTGATGAAAAAAATGACTACTCAAGCAACATATATATGTGGTATCCGATATTCACTTCAATAAATTTAGAACAAAAGCTAACTCAGATGGAGAGCATATGTTAATTTAAGTTAAGTGAATAGCATTATGCATATATCCATTGATCCAATCAAATAATACTCAGATAGGGAGAGAAATAATACAAATAATCAAAACTAGAGATTAAATTTTAATGACTTATTTTAATTTTATCCGATAGGGAGGAAGGTCTATATCAACACATGAACTTAATACTTCACTAAAATTTTGTCATGAAGACCATAGAGAATAATCTCTATCACCACTATATCTTAGTCGAGTAATTTTTCATTACAATTAACTTTCAAAATACAAAGAAATATCTAAAATCATTATCTAAACGACCTCGAATTGCCAAATCACTTCATAACAATAAGTATTTTAAATTTGATCGTTTCAAATGAACCTACTAAATTTCAAATCAATCAGAGTTCAAAAATAATATTTATCTCCAAAACAATGATTTGAGGAAAAATAATCAGATCTACATCCTGTTAACTTATCACGTGTAATCATGTGCCAATTATAACATAAATAAAACCAATATAAAGGATGTCATTCATACAAAATCACATTTTAATTTCAAAAAATAACTTCAAAATCATTTTAACGATCTCAAAAAAACATAATCATATACCGATGAGTACTTCTTACTAGGCCGTTATCAATGAACTTATCAAAATTCAGGTTAATTGGAGTCTATTAAACTATTTTAAATCTATGACCAAATTCAAATTCATGTGATTTAAGTATCTTTAGTTATTTAAACAATATGACCTACATTCTTATATCAATTCATGGTAAATAACTAGGTGCAATCATGTTCCAAATTTAACATAAATATAATTGACATAAAGAATGATCTTATCATATATTCAAATTAAATTTTA
Organism: Solanum pennellii; assembly: GCF_001406875.1. NCBI lineage: Eukaryota > Viridiplantae > Streptophyta > Magnoliopsida > Solanales > Solanaceae > Solanum > Solanum pennellii. Next base: position 57,072,664 of record NC_028648.1, on the reverse strand, counting down.
ATTTGACAAACTACCTAAACCATCTAAATAATTTTCGATGGAACCATTAAATTTCAAGTTAATCAGAGATCATTTATGACCACCTAAACCATGATCAAATTTGAAAAATAACTGTCTTAGGCATAAATAAAAATTAGAATAACATGTGAAATATTAATAATTTCAAATAAATAAATCATTTAAATGATAGCTATTTATTAATTATAAAATTCTTACAATCCCATAATAAGATTAAAAGGAAACCACTGCACATTAAATTATAAAATAAGAAGAACAAGAACTAATTCTTGGAACAAAGTAATCGCACATGATGCTAAATTGTATAGCAATAATAATTTTGGCCAACCAATTAAATATTCACTTTGCCAAAGGTTTTATACAATTAAAGAGAACATATGACACCCACTGCCGCAACATGTTCCTTTTCTTTCCTTAAAAAATATTTAAAAAAACAAACTTGAAAAATAAACATTTAGGTTTTTCTCAAAATACCAATCAACAATTAATAAGTATAAAAAAGAATCAAGAAAAAAAAAACTGTTATAAAACTATAGAATAAGAAGAAGAAACTAGATAGAAAAGAAGAGAAGACTTGTTATTTCTCTTGATGAATCAATTTACAATGAAGAGGAGCACTCTATTTATAAGAGAAATCTAACTTGGTCCCCAAGTAGGACTCTTTAACCATATCCTAAAAAGGACTCCACATGATAGACATTCACTATAATACAAATACTTTGTAACACTCCCCCTGAATGTCTAATTCATAGATGATGTGTCTCGTCAAAAATCTTACTAAAAAAAACTTTAAGAAAAGAAAAACTCTAGTAAAGGAAAAAAGTACACATATCTATTAATACGCATCTAGGCTGCCTCATTAAAAACCTTACAAGGAAAACCCAGTGGGACAAAACCTCGTAAGGGAAAAAGAGTACAGTGCGTATTAACTCCCCCTAATGAGAACATCAATCCAGAGACTTAAATCTTCGCATTCCAAGCTTGTGCACCATCTTCTTGAAAGTTGCAGTTGGTAGAGACTTGGTGAATAGATCAGCCACATTGTCACTTGAACGAATCTGTTGCACATTTATATCACCATTCTTTTGAAGTTCATGTGTATAGAAAAGCTTCGGTGAAATGTGCTTTGTTCTATCTCCTTTTATGAATCCTCCCTTAAGTTGTGCTATGCATGCTGCATTATCTTCATATAAAGTGGTGGGTACTTTATCACATTTCAAACCACATTTCTCTTGAATGAGATGTATCATAGACCTTAACCACACACATTCTCTACTTGCTTCATGAATAGCTATTATTTCAGCATGATTAGATGAAGTGGCTACGATGGACTGCTTTGTAGATCTCCAAGATATGGCAGTCCCCCCACATATAAACACATAGCCTGTTTGGGATCGAGCTTTGTGTGGATCAGAATAATATCTTGCATCAGCATAACCAACAAGATTTGGGCTACAATTAACAGAATAAAATAAGCCCATATCAGTTGTCCCTTTAAGATATCGCAAAATGTGTTTGATCCCATTCCAATGTCTCCTAGTAGGAGCAGAACTATACCTTGCTAACAAGTTAACAGCAAAAGCTATATCAGGCCTTGTAGTATTAGCAAGATACATTAGTGCACCAATTGCACTAAGATATGGTACTTCAGAACCAAGAATTTCTTCATCCTTTTCTTGAGGTCGGAATGGATCCTTATTCACATCAAGTGAACGAACAACCATCGGAGTACTTAATGGATGCGCTTCATCCATACAGAATCTTTTCAACACTTTTTCTGTGTAGGCAGATTGATGAACAAAAATACCATTTGTCAAATGCTCAATTTGCAAACCAAGACATAATTTTGTCCTTCCCAGATCTTTCATCTCAAATTCATTCTTTAAATAATCAATTGCCTTTTGAAGCTCTATTGGAGTTCCAATAAGATTTATGTCATCAACATAAATAGCAAGTACAACAAATTTCGATATTGTTTTCTTTATAAAGACACATAGACAAATTTCATCATTTGTATAACCTTCCTTAATTAAATATTCACTAAGACGGTTATACCACATGCGCCCAGATTGCTTCAAACCATATAATGATCTTTGCAATTTAATTGAATACATTTCTCGAGATTTTGAATTACATGATTTAGGCATCGCAAATCCTTCAGCAATTTTCATGTATATCTCATTATCAAGTGATCCATAAAGGTAGGCTGTAATCACATCCATCAAATGCATTTCAAGTTGCTCATGGACTGTGAAACTAATGAGATAACGCAATGTTATTGCATCCATAACGGGTGAGTATGTCTCTTCATAGTCGACGTCAGGCCTTTGAGAAAATCCTTGTGCCACAAGGCGTGCTTTATACATTTTTCTCATTTCTTTTTTCGCACAAAAATCCATTTGTAACCAACAGGTTTAATACCATTAGGTGTTTGAACTAAACGTCCAAAAACTTCACGCTTGGCAAGTGAATTCAACTCTGATTGAATTGCTTCTTGCCATTTTGGCCAATCATTTCGTTGTCGACATTCTATAACAGATTGAGGTTCATGATCCTCATTATCTTGCATGATATTTGTTGCAACATTATATGCAAAGACATAATCAACCACTATTTCTGATCGATTCATATTAGTTTCAACATCTCTTAAATTTATGGATAGTTCATTGTTTCCTTGAGTTTCAAGTTCATTGATTCTTTCATGAATATCAGACTTATTCAAATTTTGAACTTCCATATGAGATTCTTTCATAGCGTCATCTTGACATTTAATCTTTCTTTTTCTAGGATTTTAATGCTTAGACCCCAATGGTCCACGCTTTAGGTGTGTTTTTGACTCATTAGCTATGACACTAGTGGATGGTCCTTTAGGGACATCAATTCGAATTGGGACATTCTCTGCAGGAATATGTGATTTAGTAATCCTTTTCAAATCTGTAAATGTGTCTGGCATTTGATTTGCAATTTTCTGCAGATGAATAATCTTTTGTACTTCTTGTTCGCAAGTAGAAGAATATGGATCAAGATGAGACATGATATATTTTCCACAAAATTTCTCGTTTTATTTCACTCTTCTCTCCCCCTAATTTTGGGAAAACTGTCTCATTAAACCGACAATCTGCAAATCTAGCAGTTAACATGTCTCTAGTGAACGGTTCAAGATAGCGGATAATGGAGGGCGACTCAAACCCAACATATATTCCTAACCTTCTTTGAGAGCCCATCTTAGTGCGGTTTGTTGGTGCCACAGACACATGTACAACACTTCCAAAAATTCTTAGATGAGATATATTAGGTTCTTGACCCATAACCAATTGCAATGGAGAAACCTTATGATAATTTGTCGGTCTGAGACGAATAATTGTTGCAGCATGTAAAATTGCATGTCCCCACACAGAAGTGGGCAACTCAATTTTCATAAGCAATGGTCTTGCTATTAATTGCAAACGCTTCATTAATGACTCAGCGAGACCATTCTGAGTATGAAATGAGCAACAAAGTGTTCAACTCTTATCCCAATCGCTAAACAGTAATCATTAAATGATTGGGATGAAAACTCTGCAGCATTATCAAGACGAATGGACTTAATCTGATCATCAGGAAAGTGTACCCTTAACCTTATTATTAGTGCCAATAATTTTGCAAATGCCAAGTTACGAGATGACAATAGGCACACATGAGACCATCTAGAAGAAGCATCTATTAGAACCATAAAATATCTAAACGACCCACTAGGTGGGTGAATAGGTCCACAAATATCCCCAAGTATACGTTCCAAGAACGCAGGGGACTCAATCTTAACTTTCATTGGTGATGGTCTCACAATTAACTTGCCTTGATAACAAGCAGTACAAGAAAATTCACCATTTAAAAGAACTTTTAGGTCTTTTAGTGGATGTCCATTCGAATTTTCTTTAATTCGTCTCATCATTATTGACCCAGGATGTCCTAGACGATCATGCCAAAGTACAAATGTATTGGAATCAGTAAACTTCTTATTTACTATAAAATGTGCCTCAATTGCACTAATTTTTGTCCAATACAAGCCAGAAGATAAAGCATGGAACTTTTCTATAACACATGTCTGCCCAGAGACATTCTTGGTGATACCAAGACATTCAAGATTTATTTCATCCATTGATTGGATATGATAACCATTTTCACGGATATCTTTAAAACTCAACAAGTTTCTCTTAGATTTTGGAGAAAACATATCATTATTAATGATGGGTTTAGTTCCCTTGGGCAAAATTACAATGGCTCTTCCAAAACCCTCAATCATATTAGTACTACCAAAAATTGTAGTAACATTTATTTTACCCATACTTAAATGAGAAAAATATTTCTTATTTTTGAATATCGTATGTGTTGTACCAGAATCAATCAAACAAATATCTTCATATTTCGATAATATGTTCTTAGAATTATCCATATCTTCACATGAAATGACATACACAAAATAAATATATATTAAATATTGGTGTCGTCAAAAGGGTACAATATATTCAAAGGAATAAATTAATAATTAAATATTAGAAATTGAGCTTTAATTTATTGTTTCATCTAAGTCAAAAACGAGTTGTTAGGAAAATAAAATAAAATCATTATTTAATCCTAGTTAATAACAGACTGCATGTTTTTAACATTAGATCAAATTAAAGACCTAATATAATACAAACACGTGATAAAGTTTAGTATTTGACTAACTCTATCATATTAGAATCATATAAATAAATCAATGAAAAATATATCTTATTAATTAAGAATTATATTATTTAATTAAGAATTAAGGAACAAGCTAATGAACGACTAAACTAATTTAAAATACTAATACTCATGCAAACAACTATCATTACATGAAATTTATTAATAAATACTATCAAAAAAAAATATCACTCTTCCATGTTCACAGAACCATCACCAATTAAGTGATCTATTTTTCCTTCAGGATGTGCGAAGAAATCTGCTACATCCAAGTGCGTGATGTCAACTTGATTTTCAGAGATAAAATTTGCCTCAGGATTTTTCTCTTTCTTCTTTAGTGATTCTTGATAAAGCTCAACCAAGTGTTTGGGAGTACGACAATCACGTGCATAATGACCTCTTCCACCACATCGAAAACAACCTTCCTTAGTTGCTTCACGTTTATCATCCTTTCTTTTTTTTCCTTTTTATTTGATGAATGATTAATGCCAGGAATAGAATTACGTTATTGAGCATAATTACGACCACGACCACGTCCACATCCACGACCACGTCCACGACCACGATTAGGACCGCGACCTTTTCCACGCCTAGCATGGTGGGCGTACGCCTCATTCACTTCAGGAAGTGGTTCAGATCCAGTAGGTCGATTCTCATGATTTTTCAATAATAAATCATTATTTTGCTCGGCCATAAGAAGATGAGAAATTAGTTCAGAATACTTTTTGAAACCTTTCTCTCGATATTGTTGCTGCAAGAGCACATTCGAGGCATGGAAAGTGGAGAACGTCTTTTCCGTCATATCAATCTCACTAACCGTTTCTCCACATAATTTCAATTGAGAAGTGATTCTGAACATGGCAGAATTGTACTCATGTATAGACTTAAAGTCTTGTAGCCTTAGATGTATCCAATCTCATATCGTGCCTTTGGATGTATGACCATCTTTAAGTGGTCAAATCTTTCTTTTAGGTTTTTCCACAAAACAAGTGAATCCTTAACTGTCAGATATTCGATTTTCAGAATCTCGTCAAGATGGTGACGCAAGAATATCATTGCTCGTGCACAATTTTGATTTGATGCCTTATTTTTTTCTTTTATGGTGTCTCCAAGACCCATTGCATCAAGGTGGATTTCAACATCCAACACCCATGAGAGGTAGTTCCTGCCCGAACTTTGAAGGGCAGTGAACTCTAGTTTTGTAAGATTGACCATTAAAATTAAAAACAAAAGAATAAATAATACCTTTATTAATTCTTCAAATCTAACCTTCACTTTGAGAAATTAAAGTCTCGTGCTGATAACGTGTTATAAAACTATAGAATAAGAAGAAGAAACTAGATAGAAAAGAAGAGAAACTTGTTATTTCTCTTGATGAATCAATTTACAATGAAGAGGAGCACTCTATTTATAAGAGAAATCTAACTTGATCCCCAAGTAGGACTCTTTAACCATATCCTAAAAAGGACTCCACATAATAGACATTCACTATAATACAAATACTTATAACAAAAACAGTGTTAAAAAATGGAGTCTTTAATTCCTATGCAAAACTTAATTTGCGGACGTCACAACGTTCAATACTTCGATTTCTTCTCTTCTTTTAATTCTTTTTAACTTAGCAGTAAAATATAACTCAACTTGCAATCATTAAATAAAACTTTAATGTTGGTTGACATATGCAATCACAATGATATACCACAATTATCAACAACTATTAATCAAACATAATTGAATTCGGCTATACACTGAACTCATGTAAAACTGCATATTAATGTATGTATCTAAATCATATACATAGTGAGAGAAAAAAATCTAAACCATATACATACATATATATCATGTTATCTAATAAAATATAAGCGTGACTTGATGTCAATTGTTGGAAAAATATATGCTCAACGAAAGCATATTTGGAGCTCTGCCGCTCACATGAATAATAGATAACTAATAATGTTTATGCTAAAACATATATCATACTGAAATTTAATTCAAGAATTAAATCTTGAAGCGTGAACGAATAAATCTTGAAGCGTGAACGAATACCTTCATACGAAGTTACAAAATATATGATCCGAAGTTCACATCCAAACTCTTTCAATACTTGGGTGGCAAGTATGAATAAAAAACTAATTCCTCTATTTTCTAGGTGAAGAGAATCCCTATTTATAGAGATTTCTTCCTAATCAAAAAAGGACTAGAAAACCTAGTTTTTCTAAAAGACTAGAAAAATTCATACTATTCTTCCCTTTTTTAATAGAAATAAAATTCTGAATTCTAGTTAAATATGGACTATAGGAACCACACAATTAATTACCGAGGCTTCCTATTAAGGAAATAATTTCAAATAATTAATTTGAATTATTCTTACCATAATAAATTACAAATCATTCCACTAGAAATTCGTAATTGCACTCCGTTATTTATATTTCGTAATTCCCCATTAAACACTTATCGAATTTCTCATGTTAAGATTTCAAATACTAATCAATAAATTAAATTACATATAATCTTGTGCTTCAGTAGTACCCGATGACATATCATATTTTCATTCTAGATTGTGAACAAAAAACTTTATACTTATAAGAATCGATGATTTAATCCTCTGTGTATAAACTAAAACTCTACACACTAAATCATCTACTATATAAGTAAATAGACACCATAAACGAATACATAATTTAGTAAAATTGAGCAAATACTTATGCTCTAATAAATATTATCCCAAAGTAATACTTCGTCTTTTTGGGCTATGATTTGAATCGTTCTATGCATGAGATTGGATTAATTTTACTTTACCCAGGTCAAAAGGTCAAGTCTTAAATGTGGTAATTGGTTCAAGGAAATTCTAGCTCAAAATTGGGCAAAAAACATATTCTACCATAAAGTTTGTCATATGAGTTTGAGCAAGGTACAACTTCAAACAATGCTAAACAAACTTCTGTCAATATAGTTTGTCGTATGACTTTTTCTCTAGAAATGCTAAACATGCTCCCCCCTCCCCCAATAACTTTTTTATATGAATATAAGATATGATCTTCTTACAAAAAGGATTACAATTCTCATTCCACTTTAATGTAGTCATTCTGAGCATACAAACGGGAACAATTTTAGCATAACAGTCTAAGCTAGGAAGATATAGAGATAACGAACTCATACCAAGATCACATAAGTCAATCTTTGGAATGTTAGTCTTGTACCCCTTTTTATTAAGTCAATTTTAGTGGTTTCAGATTTTTTAGAGGTATCTCCTACTGAAATGTTTGGCATATCTTTGGATAGAGATATTGATTTTTGCATCGACTTGCAGTCCCTAGTATCTACCTCTCCTTATTGCATGACCCCGATCGAGTTGAGGGAACTCAAGACTCAGCTTCAAGAGATACTAAAAAAGGGGTTTGTTCGTCTTAGTGCATTGCCTTGGGATGCTTCGGTGTTGTTTCTATAAAAGAATGATAATATGAGAAGTATATAAAATATAGACACATGAATAAGGTCATTATCTAGAATAACTACCCCTCACCTTGCATAGATGCTCCTTTTGACCAGTTATAGCCTTGTAGGATGCTTTAGTGTTCTCAAAGTTTGACTTAAGGTTAAAGTACCACCAGTTCAAAGTTAAAGTTTGCGAATGTGCCTAAAACAACTTTCATGACTCGATATGGACATATTTTAGTTTTGAGTGATATCGTTTGAGTTGACTAATGCACCAACGATTTGATGAGTTTGATTAGTGATGTTTGCAAGTCATATATGAATTCCTTTGTGATGGTATTTATAAATAACACTTTGATCTACTCCAAGAGTAAAGAGGAGCATGCAGAGCTCGTGGATTTGTTAACCATTTTTTTAATTTTCTCAGAGATATTTATTTTCTTTCATAAACAAAAAATTCTAAACACTCCTACTAAATAGAATCAAATTACCCCAAAATTTAAAATTTAAAATCAAAACCGATCAATTAAATAGAAAACCTAAATTTATTAAAATAAATTCGATTTTTTCGATTTGAACCAAACTATCGCAGCCCTATTGTCCACCCTTGTTGATCTCTTATCATATCTTGACCGTTATTAATATTGTGTCGAGCTCTTAACGGCCAGAGACTTGTTGTAGTCCTTCATTAATTTATCCTCTATATTTTGAATTTTTGTTAAACGAACTTGTTATATATAATCTTAGTGTTGTACTTTAGACGCTCTTATACCGGTTAGACTAGTTCGCGTACTTCTCATTTTGTTTAAAAATAATCCAAACTAACCTTTCCAAACTCTCTTATGTTGTCAAGTGTTAGTTGTGTAACCAAATGGTGAGGCTTCCCTCCAAATTCAAACCTCCAAAACTCAAAACCCTAATCTCTCTTCTTACATCTCAAACTCAAAAATCACTTCACCACACATTCTCTCCATCTCTTTTGCAAACCCATAAACTCTTCAATCATTTCACCCAAATCCTATCTCATGCCATTACTTCAGGCTATTTCACAAATCCATTCATTTCCAGCCAACTCCTCCACCATTGTCTTACAAATTCTGATTTCACTCTCACTTTTTCTCACACCCTTTTCACTCAAATCCCTAACCCCAATGTCTTCTCTTGGAATTTCCTCATCCGTGCATACTCCCACAGTTCATTTCCCCAAGAAGCCATTAGTCTTTACAATCAAATGATGCGGGAAAGTTTGAGTCTTGATAATTTTACTTTCCCTTTTGTACTGAAAGCTTGTGGTAGATTAGTTAGTTTTCATAAGGGTCTTGAAGTTCATTGTGTGAGTTTGAAAATGGGGTTTGAATTTGATGTTTTTGTGCAAAATTCTTTGATTTATATGTATTTTCAATGTGGGGTTGTTAAGTTTGCACAGAAGGTGTTTGATTTTATTCCTGATTCAGTTCGTGATGTTGTTACTTGGAATAGTATGATTTCTGGGTATTTACAATGTGGGTGTTGTTATCAAGCAGTGAAGGTGTTTGGAAAATTGTTGTGCGAAAGTGATGTGAGGTTGAATGATGTAAGTATTGTGAGTGCTCTTACAGCTTGTGCAAGAACTGAGTTGCTTGACGTGGGGAAGAGGATTCACGGGTTGATTGTGGTCTATGGAGTTGTAATGGATGTCTTTGTAGGTTCTTCTTTGGTTGATATGTACACGAAATGTGGGTGTTTAGAAGATGCTAAAACTGTTTTTGACCAATTGTTAGATAAAAATATAGTTTGTTGGACTTCTATGATTGCAGGTTATTTGAAATGTGATATGTGTAAGGATGCGATAGAGTTATTCAGGGAGATGCTCATAGCTGGGGTTATGGCCGAACCTGCCACAATTGCTTGTGTTGTTTCTGCATGTGGGCATTCCGGTGCACTGGATCTCGGAAGGTGGGTGCATAATTATAGCGAAAGGAGTGGAATAGAAATGAACCTTATAGTGAAGAATTCTTTGATTGATATGTACTCTAAATGTGGACTTGTTGATAAAGCTCTCGAAGTTTTTCATTCGTTAACTAATAAGGATGTTTATTCGTGGAGTATGATGATTTCTGGGCTAGCTATGAATGCAAGGTCCAAAGAGGCTTTGCAGTTATTTTCACTTATGGAAAGATCAAGTGAAGTAAGTCCAAATGAAGTAACGTTTCTTGGAATCTTATCTGCCTGTAGTCATGGTGGATTTGTTGATGAAGGGTTTTACTTTTTTGAGAAAATGACAAGGAGATACAAAATTTTCCCGGGGATTGAGCACTACGGTTGCCTGGTTGATCTTTTGGGTCGTGCAAATCTTCTGGTTGAGGCTATGGATTTGATAGGTTCCATGTCCATTCAGCGGGATGCTGTCATTTGGCGATCTCTGCTTTTTGCTTGTAGCAGACACGGTAATGTAGAGTTGGCCGAGGTTGCTGCCAAAAAGATTAATGAATTGGAACCAGAGAAGTGTGGGGCACATGTACTGTTGTCTAATGCCTATGCCTCTGCATCTAGGTGGAAGGATGTGAAGATGGTAAGGAGGAATATGGGTGCTGAGGGAATCCAAAAGCAACCTGGATGCTCTTTTATTGAAATAGATGGTTTTGTTCATGAATTTCTTGTTGCTGATAGAACGCACTGTCAGATTGACATCATATGTGATACACTTCTGGCAATGAATGTCGTTCTAAAATCAAGAGCACCTGAGCTTGTTTTCCTGGATTTCTTTCATTAATATGAGAACATCCCCGTTGTTGTTTGATGTCACCCCCTCATTTAAGTCCACCGACTCATTTCTTCAGATAGAAAGGCTAAGGTCAAAGGTAATCTGTTATAATATCTGCTCTGCATTTTTTGAGAAGTTGGTATCTTGAGGGCTCCGTGTTCTGTTACAAATTTGGCAAATGCTTCTGGAAAAATGAGATAATAGTAGAACATGTTGTTATTAAATGTAAGATGTCTGAAAATAAGCAGGGATACTAAAAGAATACTGCTTGAAGGTTCTGTATTGTGTTACTAATTGAACAAATTCTTCTGTGAAGAATGAGAAGAGTAGTATATGTGGCTATTGCATGTAAGTCGATTGAGGACAGAGATGATTGTTACTAAAAGAATACTGCATGTATCTTATATGGTTTCTTAATAATAAATCCCTGTATATATTGGTCCCAGGTTGGGCTTGCCTTCTGGGAACTGTGGAAAATCCCATGCAAAATCTGACAATGCAGAGTTTCTTACTGGTTGGGACTCGAGGTGCTCGTGTTATGCTGGAAGTATGATGCTCAAGGTGTTCCATGTGTAAAATCCCATATTATGTCGAAGATCAGCAACGGATGGAACTATTAAGTAATGCCATCCAGTAGACTGTAGAGTTGATTCAATTACAAGGTACCAAATCAACTTTTCTGGTCCAGAAGACGTATATGTTTGAGTTACATCTAAGGTTATTTTTCATTTTAGCTCACTGGCTGTGGACTGCAGAAATCTTTTTGCTTTTTAAAGCTAAAATCTTTACCACAAGCTCTCCACAGAAGAGAGGGTTATTTTGCAACCATGACACCCAAGAATCCAGTCCAGGACCACCAAAGAGAATGAAAAAGGTATCTGCTTTACTTGTTCACTCAAAATGTGGAAACATTGAGCATCCATACAAGGTGGATAGTGTTTGCACTTTTATTCAAAGTTCTGCTATTTAAGACGAGGACATGGGATATGGAAGATACTTAAAATTCCCAAATCCTCAGCCACCTCTGTACCCTGCTATATTCCTGATGATCCTGTGATATCCAGGACGGAATTCATTCATAATTTGTTGAACAACCTATTACAGTAATATCAATGGATTTGCTATATCTAAAGTTCTAAACCATTAATATCCTCTTTTCATTTCAAACTTATTATACGCTAGTACTAAGTAGTAACTATGAATTTGAAATCATCCATTGCTAGAGTATTCACTAACTCATATTCCATGCAACTTCATCAGATAACATTTTAATCATCAACAACATATCCAGTGAAGTTTCATTAAGTGGGATCTGGAGAGGATAGAGTATACATAGACCTTATCACTACCACGCGGAGGTAGAAAAACTATTTTTGAAAGGCAACATTCTAATTATCAATGTAGCAAAAAAAAAAAAAAAAGGTCCAATTGAAAATCTTACATGAGATATATGGGGAAAATTCTTCCTTCAAAAAAATTCGTAATCCGTTGTAAACAAAATTAATGAATGTCCATTGTATTCCTCTTATGCCTATAAAAACACAACAATATAAGAAAGATACAAGTTTCCTATTTTATGTCCTTACCACATTCTTCTCTTCTTGGTTGTTATTAGTTCAATTTTAGTACTTACTCTTTATTTTATACTCCCTCCGTTTCAAAAACGATGACCTAGTTTGACTTGAAATGAAATTTAAAGAATTTTTTTTTTTAAATCTTGTGGTTCTAAATTAAAGTTATGTCAAATGTACCAAAATGCCCTTTAATTTTGTGCTCTTAAATATGCCACGTGGAAAGTAAAAGTTAAAGTGTTGCCAAAAAAGGAAAGGGCACATTCTTTTTGAAACAAACTAAAAAGAAAATAGGGAAATTCTTTTTGAAACGGAGGGAGTAACATGTTATCAGCACGAGACTTTGTCATCTCAAAGTTTGAAGACTAAATTTGAAGGCTCAAGTATTATTATTTTTCTTCTTTTTATTATGGCTAATCTTATTAAACTTGAGTTCGTCTATGGGTCTTGGAGACAATTAAAATTGAAAATAAAGCATCAAAACAAGACTATGCTAAAACAATGATATTCGTACGTCATCATAATGATGAAATTTTGAAAATTGAATATCTCACAGTCAAGGATCCACTCGTTCTGTGGAGTAATATGAAATAAAGATATGACTACTTGAAGTTGATCATCATCCAAAGGCACGATATGATTGGATGCATCTAAGGCTACAAGACTTTAAGTCTATTAATGAGTACAATTCTGCCATGTTCTTCTCAATTGAAACTATGTGAAGATACAGTTAGTGATGTTGATATGATGGAAAAAATGTTCTCCACATTTCATGCCTCGAATGTGCTTTTACAACAATAATATCGAGAAAATGGTTTCAAGAAGTATTTTGAACTGATTTCTCATCTTCTCGTGGCTGAACAAAATAATGATTTGTTAATGAAAAATCACGAGAATCGTTCCACTGGATCTACACCATTTCCTGAAGTGAATGAGGTGTACGCCCACCACGCTAGGCGTGGAAGAGGTCATGATCGTAATTACGACCACGAGCGAAATCCTTTTCTCGGTGTTAATCATTCAACAAAGAAAAATCACTATCAAAGGGGAAAAAGAAAAGGAAAAGATGAGAAACGTAAGCAATCAAAACAAACTGTTTCCAATATGGTGGAAGAGGTCACTATGCACGTGATTGTCGTACTCCTAAGCACTTGGTTGAGCTTTATCAAGCATCACTAAGAAGAAGGATAAAAATTCTGAAGCTAATTTTATCACTGATCATGTTGACATCATACACTTGGATGTGACAAATTTCTTCACACACCCTAAAGGAAAAATAGTTCACTTAATTGGTGACGGTTCTGTGGATATGGAAGAACAATCATGGTTGATATTTGCTAATAATTATGTTATTAATATTTGATGTTTTGGATTAGTCATAATGTGAAAAATAAATAGTTAAAGTGCTCATATTTATCCATGCATATTCATTAAGTCTCTTCTTTTTAAGACACCTATGGAAACGTGAGTTGGAATGTTATAATGATTTGAAGAAGAATTGAAAAATATTATAATTATATTTTCTTCTTAACTTTGTGACCATAAAAGGAAAATATACAAGTTATATTTAATATAAAAGTAAAAGCACTACCTAAATTGGTAAGTGGAAAACAACTTTTCTTTTGTCACTCAAATGTCCTTTCAAGATATTAAATAATTATATTAATATTTATTTTACACATGTTAAACTAAATCAAGTTTAGTGTTAAAGGTTTGAGTGATAAAAATCTTGTGCATTATTAGTATATGATCATTATAATGATTCAAATGTCATTTTAACACTTACATTACTTTTTATATTTCATAAATTATTTAATGGAAGATAATTAATAATTTAATATAAATTTATTTCATTGCTAGCAAATTATCAAATTATGAAGACATTTGCTTGATTGATTCTGGTACAACACATACAATATTAAAAAATGAGAAATAATTTTCTCATTTGAGTATGAGCAATATGAATGTTACTAGTATATCTGGTAGTACTGATTTGATCAAGGGCTCTGGAAGAGCCATTATAATTTTGCCCAAGGAAACTAGACTCATAATAAATAATGCCATGTTTCTCCTTAGTCTTGGAGAAACTTATTGAGTTTATATTCGTGACAATGGTTACCATATCAAGACAATTGATGAAATGAATCTTGAATATCTTGGTATAAGCAAAAATGTCTCTGGGCAGATATATGTTGTAGAAAAATTCATAGCTTTATCTTTTGGATTGTATTGGACAAAAATTAGTGCAATTGAGGCATATTCTATAGTAAATCGGGGGTTTACTGATTCCAATACCTTCGTACTTTGGCATGATAGTCTAGGACATCCTGAGTCTATAATGATGAGACTAATTATAGAAAATTCAAACGGGCATCCATTAAAGAATTTGAAAATTCTTTTAAATGGTGAATTTTCTTTTGATGCATGTTATCAAAGCAAGTTAATTGTGAGACCATCACCAACAAAGGTGAAAATTGAGTCCCATGTGTTCTTGGAACGTATACATGGGTACATTTGTGGACCAATTCACCCACGAAGTGGGACATTTAGATATTTTATGGTCCTGATAGATGCTTCTTCTAAATGTCTCATGTATGCCTATTGTCATCTGACAATTTGATATTTACAAAATATTGGCACAAATAATATGATTACAGGCACGGTTCCCTCATAATCAAATTAAGCTATTCACCTTGATAACATTGCAGAGATTTCGTCCCAAACATTCAATGATTATTGTCTGTCGATTGGGATAAGAGTTGAACATCATGTAGCTCATGTTCACACCTAAAATGCTATGATTGAGTCATTAATTAAACAACTGCAGTTGATTGCAAGACCATTACTTACGAAAACTAAGTTGCACACTTCTGTGTGGGGTCATGCAATTTTGCATGCTCCAGCACGTATTTGTCTCAAACCGACAAATTATCATAAGTTTTCTCCATGCAATTGGCTTAGGGACAACAACTCAATATATCTCATCTAAGAATTTTTGGATGCGCTGTGTATGTTCAGATAGCACTATCACAATGCACTAAGATAGGCCACGAAAGAAGGTTAGGAATATATATTGAGATTGAATCATCCTCTATTATTCGCTACCTTGAGCCATTAACTGGAAGATATTCTCACAAACCGATTCACAGATTGTCGATTTGATTAGACACTTTTCCCAAAATTGGGGGGAGAAAATAGTAAAATTAAAGGAGAAATTTTATGAAAAAATCCATCATTGTCTCATCTTGATCCTCTTACTTTCATTTGCGAGCAACAAGTACAAAAGATTATTCATTTGCAGAATATCGCAGATCAAATGTCACACGTATTTACAGATTTGAAAAGGATTACTAAATCACATATTCCTGTAAAGAATGTCCCAATTCGAATTGATGTCCATGTAGGACCATCTACTAGTGTCATAGCTAATGAGTCAAAAGTACGTCTGAAGCGTGATAAAACATTAGGATCAACAAATTAAAAGCCTAGAAAAAGAAAATTAAAAGATTAGAATGACACTATGAGAAAACCTCACATAGAAAGTCAAGATGTGAGTAATTCTTATATCATGAAGGGATCAATGAGCTTCATACTCAAGAAAATAATGAATTATCCATAAAATCAAATGATGATGAAACAAATCAGAGTCACTCAGAAATAGCGGCGGATTATGTTTTTGCATACAGTGTTGCACAAAAAATTATGCAAAATTATGACGATTTTAACCTCAATCTGTTGAAGAATGCCTACAAAGAAATGATTGACCAAAATGGCAAGAAACAATTCAATCACAATTGAATTCACTTATCAAGCGCGAAGTTTTGGGTCTATAATACAAACACCTAATGGTGTTAAACCTGTTGGCTATAAATGGGGTTTTATGTAGAAAATGAATGAGAAAAACGAAATACAAAGGTACAAAGCACATCTTGTTGCACAAGAATTTTCTCAAAGGCCCGACGTTGATTATGTAGAGACATACTCACCCGTTATGGATGCAATAACTTTGTGTTATATTATTCGTTTCACGAATCACAATCCATGAGAAACTTGAAATGCATTTGATGAATGTGGTTACAACATACTTGTATGGATCACTCGATAATGAGATATACATGAAAATTCTTGAAGGATTCAAAATGCCCAAAGCATATAGTTTAAAGTGTAATACCCCTTATCCAAAACGAAGCAGAAATCAGCTATTCAGAAAAATTACAGATACAATCGACGATCACCATCTACGGACTGTAGTCTGAACTACGACCCATACCATGGGTCCGTGGTTCACCACTGTAGCCCTCCCAAAACACAGCTCACAAAAATCGGCTAAGTTTTGACCTATGGACAGACCTACGGTCCGTAAGTCAGACCAAGGTCCATGGATCAAGACTCCTATTACCCAGCCTTTAACATAAACTACGAACAACCAACATGGACCGTCGTTCGATCTACGATCCGTAGGTCAGACCGTAGGTGAAGGTTAACAATCAGTTAGGGGGAAAATGTTGTTGGGTCAACTTCAAATGGTCATTACTGTTAGCACAAAATGAATCAGGTATCCTATGACCTATTCTATGATAGATAATTGAATCTTCTTTCCAGGGCCACCGAGTTTGCTAAAATCCGACCTCCGAGTAAAATGTTATTCTAATTTTAATGAAGTATGTCGAGCAGACTCGAATGACGGACCCAAAAGACGGACCATCGATTGAACGACGGCCCGTCAGTCCAGGTCATCGATTGCTTTGACAACAATTATTTCAGGGGCCTTTTGGTCTTTTCCTGGTTCGTTTAACCCTAAGATACGTCGTTTAAACCCTAAATCATGGGAGTTTAGCCAGTTTAAGCCTAAAAACATAACTAAAACTTACCTAAGTCAAAATCATTAATCAAAACTTAGGAAATTAGAAGCAATAAAGGAGAAAAAAAGTCAAGAACCCTAGTTCAAGAATGCAACAAGGTTCCATTAGTTCCAGCCCCGTAATCTAAAGATTTCTCTGTGGAATTCATTACCAGGTATGTGGGGTTTCACTAATGGGTTCCTTTCACCCATGGGGTCCCTAATTTTCAATCAGATTCTTGATTTCCTTATCATGATTAGACCTAGGGTTTCTAGAACTTCAGCAAATTATGATGAATTAGTTAGTTATATATTCCAAATCAGATTACTATGTTATTACTCAGTTTATTGCATGAATTTCAGAACCTTAGCTATGTATTTCTTTAGTTCCTAAATTACACATGCTAGGTCAGATATTTTAGTTATCCAGTTAAACATGCTTCAGTTATTAATGTATCATTATCAGATTAATTGTTGCATTCTTAGTTTACATGTTCAGTTTTGAGCTATCCAGTATTTACAGAAATTCAATCATAATATATTAATCACTTAATCCATTGGGAGTAGCATAATACCGAGTTGGACTAGGGTTCAACTTACCCAAATAGTCCCAGAACTACTAGCCATGTAGGTTGTAAGTCCCCTCTGTGGGCATCAGTTTAGTGATCACGCCAGCATGCCTTTATACCTCTAGCATGGTATATAGGGTCCTCTCGATGAGACGTATACATCAGACTTCACATTTAGCTCATGTAGTTTTATTATCTATTATTAGTAGCTCCCACAGTTCAATCAGACTCTATTACATTAACCATATTTACAGTTCAACTCGTATTCAGTTTTAGTATGTTATAAATTGGTCATTTCATCCAGTTAGCTCAGAATTCAGTATATCATATTTAGAATATTATACTTGCTTTTGTGCTTGTTCAGTTATGTTTTATTTTAACTTTACTCTATCCTACATGCTCAGTACCTATCAAGTACTGACGCATACGTGCGCTCCATATTCTCATGATGTAGGTTCAGGTTCTCATTATCCAGATCACGCTTAGATCGATTCTCGATCTCCAGTTCAGCTGAATCAGTGGTGAGTCCTCATTCTCCGAGGACAATAGTCATGAATTTATTTTTAGTATTTTTAGTCATTTAGTTTCAGTTTTTTCCAGACTTAGATAGGGCCTGTCCCTGCATTTTTAGTCATTCAGAAGCTATTTTCAGACATAGTTAGTTTCAGCTTAGTATTGAGTTAATATGTTCTTTGTATTAAAATTATCAGTTTCAAATATCTAAGTTAAAGTATATGGGTATTTCCCCATCTTTTCATTTAATTATGATTTAGCTTTCATATCAGTTTATTATCTTTAATATGCTCATGATCATACCAACAGGGTTAGCTTGGGATCACTTGTGGTCGTAGGTCCCTTGTCCGCGTCTCTGGGGTAGCTCGGGGCGTGACAAATTTGGTATCAGAGCACTAGGTTTAAGTGTCCTAGGATGTCTGAAAAGCCGCACTAAGTAGAGTATTTTTCATGGGTGTGAAGTGCACCACATCTAATGAGAGGGAGGCTATGAAGTGTTTTAGGAAAAATTTCACTTTTTTGTTACTCTTATCGTGCGTAGGGTATTATCTAATTCCATTCTAACTCGATATTCTACGTTTCAGATCATGCCTCATCGTAGAGCTAACGCCAGGAATGCAAACGCAACTCCTCCAGTCCCAGATCAGGAAGTCTCCAATGCTGAGTTCAGGAACGCTATTCAGATGTTGGCTCAGAGTGTGGAAAACCATAACAATCGGGATCAAGCTCCTATATGATAATAGTGGATTAGCAGCAACAAGGGTCTGTGACTTTGTTAAGATGAATCTGCCTGAGTTCTTAGAATCGCAAACTAATGAGGATCCCTATAATTTCTTAGATGAGATCAAGAAGATCTTTGAGGTGATGCAGGTCACTGAGAATTATCTGGTTGAATTGACATCATACTAATTGAAAAACGTGGCTCAAATCTGGTACACTCAGTGAAAGGAGAGTAAGGGTACAGATGCAGTTCCTATTACTTGGGATTGCTTTAGTGAGACATTTTTGGACAGGTTTTCCCCAATAGAGTTGAGAGAAGTAAAGACTTAGGAATTCATGAAGTTAAGGCAGCGAAACATGACGGTCCAAGAGTATGGGCTCAAGTTTACAAACTTTATAGGTATTCTCCTCACATGTTTTCTGACTCCAGGGCTCAGATAAAAAAGTTCTTGTATGGAGTGTCAGATTTGGTTAAAACAGAGTGCAAAAATGCTATGTTACTGGGAGATATGAGCACCTTTGTGCTTATGACTCATGCTCAGCAGGTTGAGGGTGATAAGCTTAGGGAACAGGCTAAGGAGAATAAGAAGGCTAGGACTGGGAACTATAACTATTCTCAGTAGAAATCGAGTGGTGGAAATTGCTCATAGAGTCAGTAGAAATTTTCAACCCCAGCCCCTTCATTAGCTAGTGTTCCATCCTCCAAGAACAGGTATGATCAGAAGGTTAGGGCACCAGGCTCTAAGTCTCAAAGAAAGTGTTCCAGGCACTAAGACATACCCCACATGCCATAAATATAGTAAGAACATCCAGGCGAGTGCCTCATAGGAAAGAAGGATGCTTTGGTTGCGGTCAATCTGGCCACAGGTTGAGGGATTGTCCTTCTAGACAAGGACAAAAAGGTGTAAATGGTAGAGATCAGTCTACAACTTCAGTAGCACAAACAAGTCGCCTGACTTAGTAGGGTATCTTATCTGGTACAAATGGCGGTCAGCCCAAAAATAGGTTGTATGCTCTTCAGGCTCGTCAGGATCAGAAAGGTTCTCAGGATGTAGTCAATGGTACGTTACAAGTCTTTGACCTTGATGTTTATGCGTTGTTAGATCCACGGAGTACTCTCTCTTTTATTACTCCATACACAACAGTCCAATTCAATGTTAGTCCATAAACTCTCTCACAACCTTTCTTAGTCTCTACTTTACTTGGTGACCCAATTATAGCTAGACAGGTATATAGAAATTTCCCTGTCACAGTCTCTCAGAAAGTCACCTAAGCAAATCTTGTAGAGTTAGAAATGGTAGACTTCGATGACATTCTACGCATGTATTGGTTACAATCCTGTTATACGTCAGTCGATTGTAAAACTAGGATTGTTCATTTCAATCTCGAAACGGATCAATCTTAGAATGGAAGGGTAGTAGCTTAGCGCCTACCGAATGATTCATTTCTTACCTTAAGGCCAGAAAGATGATCTCTAAGGGTTATCTCTATCATCTAGTTCGAGTTAAGGATTTTAGCTCTGAAACCCCAACTCTTACTCAGTTCCAATATTCAGTGAGTTTCCAGAAGTGTTTCCAGAAGATCTTCCCGAAGTCCCTCCCAAAAAGGAAATTGACTTTGGAATTGATCTCCTTCCAGATACCCAGCCTATTTCTATTCCTCCTTACAGAATGGTCCAGCAGAGCTTAAGGAATTGAAAGATTAGTTGAAAGACCTTTTGTATAAGGGTTTCATCAGACCTAGTATTTTTCCATGGGACGCACCATTGTTGTTCGTAAAGAAGAAAGATGGTTCTCTCAGGATGTGCATTGACTATAGGCAGTTGAACAAGGTCCCGATAATAAATAAGTATCCCATTCCCAGGAATGATGACTTGTTTGACCAACTTCAGGGTGCTAGCTATTTCTCGAATATAGGCCTCAGATCAGGTTATCATCAGCTTAGAATCAGAGATAGTGACATTTCGAAGAAAGCCTTCAGGACTCGGTATGGTAATTATGAAACTGTAGTTATGTAATTTGTATAAACCAACGCTCCTGCAACTTTCATGCATTTGATGAACAGAGTGTTCAAGTAGTACTTGGACTTGTTTGTTATCGTCATTATTGATGATATCCTCATTTACTCTAGGAATGAGGGAACACATGTTAGTAATTTGAGAGTTGTTCTGAAGACTCTCAAAGATCTCCAGTTATTTGCTAAGTTTAGCAAATGTGAGTTCTGGTTCCAATTCGTTGCTTTCCTTGGTCATATTGTATCTAGCGAGGGGATTCGAGTGGATCCACAAAAGATAGAAGCAGTGAAACAATGGCCCAGACCTACCTCCACTATAGAGATCATAAGTTTCTTAGGTCTAGTAGTTTATTACAGAAGGTTTTTCATCCATAGCCTCACCATTGACTAGGTTGACTCAAACGATGGTAAAATTTAAATGGTCATATAATTATGAGAAAACTTTGCAGAATCGAAAAGTAGATTGACTAGAGTTCAGCGTATCCAAGTAATCCTAGAACTACTAGCCAAGTAGGTTGTAAGTCCCCTCTATGGGCATCAGTTTAATGATCACGCCAACATGCCTTAATATCTCTGGCAGGGTATATCGGGTCCTCTCGATGGAGCGTATACATCGAACTCCACATTTAACTCATGTGGTTTTACTATCGATTATTAGTAGCTCCCACAGTTCAGTCAGACTTTATTGTATTGACCATATTTACAGTTCAGTTAGTATTAAGTCTCAGCATGTTATAAATTTGGTCATTGCATCCAGTTAGCTTAGAATTTAGTACATCACATTTAGAATATCATACTTGCTTTTGTGCTTGTTCAGTTATGTTTTATTTCAGATTTACTCTATCCTACATGCTCAGTACGTATCAAGTACTAAAGTATACGTTGTTGACACCCAATTTCGACCCTCCTCGGTATAAATTAGTTCTCAGGCTTCTTAAATTTTCCAAACAAATTAAAATAATTAGTTTTATAAATTTTTGCGAAAAAATATAAATTTTTGCGTTATTTTGAATACTTTTGCCATTTTCTTATAATTTTTAGAAATATATATCCCCATATTATATTGAAATATATATCCCCAAAATATATATCCCCATATTATTATTTGGTATCAGAGCAAGGTTGTCCAGTAAGACCTACATTTGTATATGAAAAGACTTATATATTTTAAAATAATAATTGTCATAAATAAAAATCTAATTTCTGAAACACAATATTTAAAATTATTAAAATCATATAAAAAATCACTGGAAAATCATCTAGCTACTTTAGAATTACGATTATCTTTAACATATTTATATAAATTTTCGTTAAAAACACTTTAGATAGTAGTAAGACAAGAAAAAAGTAAAGTTAGTATAAAGATAGATTCCGTAAATCAAGAAATTAGAGAGACTATAGCACAGATAAAATATTTTAAAAATAGTTCTTTTTACAATAGCCCTATAGAATAAACATATATGAGAAGACCCCATAAAATACTAAAGAATATCGTAAGGTTAAACAAGAATTATTATGTTTATATCTTGAATATACAAAATATTTAGAAGAAATAAAATTAAATAATAGTCAGAAACTAAATAATTTATTATTTTTAATTAAAAAATTAGAATACAAGCTATTAAGACACCTTAGATCAAGAAATATCCAGATTAGAAACTACAAGTTTTATGAGAAAACATCCTTCTACTAGAAGTATAAGAATAAATTATTAGTATTTATATAGAGAACTAGAAGAAAAACAAAAATTACAAAAAATAGAAAAATCTATAATAGAATACTTAAATCAATACAAGAATCAATTATATACACCAGAAAATTTTTATTTACAAAGACATATAAACAAAGAACATATAAGTGCTTTAAAGTGGGAATTACTTGGAATTAGAGATAAAATTTACATTTTTACTAAAAGAATAAAAGACCACATGGAACAGTGTAAAATAACAACTTTAGGATAGAATATAATAAAAATAGCTTCTCTAAAAAACCTAGAATATTTAGATTTACAGATAAATATAGAAAAGAAATTTAAAAGGCTAAAAGACGATAGTGTAATAAAGTGTAATTTTGAAAGCGGAGGACACTGCTTACACACTACAGAAGACTCTCAATATAATACCCTAATAGACTTAATAATAAATTTTAGCGAAAAAATTAGAGAACATAATAATAAAATTATAACATTACTAGGTGAACAAGAAGAAACTCAAAATAAACAAAAACAGTTTTTTTTTTTAAAAATAGAGGGTAATTTAGATTATATTAAGGAACAAGGAATTGAATTAAATAAAAAATTAATCGAACTAAAAAACAAACAAAAAGAAGAAGTTAATAATACATTAATTATAAAAATACAAGAGATTAAAACAGAATTAGCATTATTAAAAGAAATAGTTCTTTCATGATAGACTTAGTAGAAACTGACACACAAAGAAGCTACTACGTTAATAGAAAAAAGAATAAGTCTTCCTACAGATTACAAAGATTTTAATCCATCTTTAAAATCAGATCAAGTTATCATAAAACAAAATAATATAATAATAACACTATAATTACAAATAAATAACAAAATAGATAAAAATTTCAAAGAAAAAAGAGAAAGTAAAAATATAACAGAGGTAGAGAAATTAATAGAAAAATTAACTAAAATAGAAATCACTCCACAAAAAGAAAAAACAATAAAGAAACAAAAGAAATGGACATTCAGCTAGATCAAGAAACGAAGAAGGATTAGAAAGACCTAGACCAAGCTACTCTCGAAATAGCATAGGTACTAATTTTATATCAAGAATATTAAATAGTAGAGGCTATAGATTAGAAAAAATATTACAAGAAAAATTAGAAAAAGCTAATAATATAATAAAAGAAATACAAGAAAGTGATAGCGAGACAACTGAGTTAGAATCTATAATTAGCCAAAAAGAATTAATGGAGTCGGCAAGCTCAAGTATCCCATTCCAAAGAACAACAGAACAAGGATATACTGCAGACAATAGTACTGGAAATATACCACGTAGAAGAGTGTATAGACAGGGTGATGTTCCCCCAGCAAATCTAAAACCAATAGGAAAAAGAATGCCTATAGAAGAACCAATAATACTACAGGAAGGAGGAAGTAAAGGAAAAATATTAAATATAGCAGCACATGATCCACAAAGATGGAATTCAGTAATAGATTTATGGAAAGGAATTGTTGTAGCAGATTTCATAAAAAATTATACTGAAACAGATGCAGAAACTATGTATAAGTATTTAGAAGCCTTTTTAGGAGAATCCACTAAAGCATTATGGGAAGCCTATAAGGTAGAATTCCCACAAGAGTTCCAATATTTGGTATCATTAGGACCAAATCCATATAACTTTACAAATAAAATTCATACACTAATAACAGGAGAAGACCCTAATAGTGGATTAGTAACACTACAAAGAAATGCGGTGATAAAATTAAAACAGTTGAGTATAAGTAACTGGTACCATATAAAGAAGTTCTTAAATGATTATTTTTACTACTGTACAATTAGTGGTAATGCTTTCGATCAAGATCTAGGAAATAAGTTATTTAATAAATTGCCTGGAGCTTTAGGAAGAGAAATAGAAGACAAATGGAGTAAACGAGAAGGAGTATTACAAAATCCTCAGGCTAAATGGTCAATAGGACATAGGATATAACATATAATGGAAATACTACAAGAAAAGTGCACGCACCTACAAATACAAAAATAATTAAAACAAAATGAGATGAATTTCTGTAAAGATGTAATATACACTGCTCAAAGCTATGATAAAGACCAATATAAAAGAAAAAGTATAAAAATATAAACCACAATATAATAAAAGATATAGTAAGAAATGATACTTTCTTAGAAAATCTTCGGCTAGAAAACCATATCTAAATAGAGATAGACATGTTAGAAAATACAGAACAGATAGAAACTATAAAAATAAGTTAGAATGTTTCACATGCGGAAGTATAGAACATTTGGCAAATACTTGTCCTAAAAGATATAACACAAAAACTAGAAATGCTCAACTAGTAGAAGAATTTAATGAAACATTATTAAATGTAGACGAATATATGTCAGATAATGAGAGTATTTACTCTGTAGTAAGTATCGATGTAGAAGAACAAACTAAAGAAGAGAGATCCTCCAATTCAGAAGGAGAAGAACTAATTAATGAAATAGGACTAGAAGACCTGAATTTAGAAGATTTACAAGTTACTTTTATGAACATAACAGAATGCGAACATAATTTTGAAAAGGACACAGGTTTAGATAGTAACACATGTTGTTGGTGCAAATGGTATCCTAGCAAAAACAAAAGAGCTAAATGTAATAAATGTTTTAAAGAAAGATGCATAACTTGCATAGAAAACCAACTAGGACTAATAATCCAAAATAAAAAAGAAATATATATAAATGAACCTTTAATAAACCTTAAAGTATTAAGTTTAGAAAAAAAAGTAAACGAATTAGAAGACAGAATAATAACATTAGAAAAGGGAAAACATATTGAATCACGATTATCAATAGACAATCAAGAATTACTGAATGAAGAATTTAACACCTTAATATGCAATGAAGATAAAAAAATAAATATTGTTAAAGTATTAACAAGACTTCAATTAGGAGAATACGAAATAGAAACCTTAGCATTAGTAGATTCGGGATGTACTAATAGCATCCTCAATAAGAAAATAGTACCTCCAGAACTAATAAAAACTTTAGCAAAATCGCTCGCAGCTATGCAAATGGACGAAACACATAACGTATATAGACACTACATAGATAAAGCACATGTTAGTTTTTTAAACACATGTTCAGAATTCTATAAACCTACTTACAAAATGGATAAAATATGGATAAGAGACTTGAATATAAGTGTAGATTTTGTATTAGGACTAGATTTTATATTACATAATAAAGGAGGCACTATTATAACAAGTGATGGAATAATTTTTCTAAAAAGTATCACTCATACATCGGTTTTAACTAGTAAACCTAATACTAAAATAAGACATAAATCAAAAGAAAAATGTTGCGATAATTGTAAAAATAATTCAACATGTAGTAAAACAGGTTGTAATACAATATTTGAAAATTTATCAGAAATAGAAGAGTTAGAAGATATGGATAATTTAGACAAAAATTATGTCTTAATAGAAATAGCAACAGAATTATACAATTTTAAAACAGGAATTCAGAAAATAGGACAAATAAAAAACCAACAAGACTTAGATAATATTATAAAAATCCTAGATCAAATAGAAATAATAGGCGAAAAGCCCTTAAAACATTGAGAAAATAACAAAATTGTGTGTAAACTAGACATTATAAACCCCGAATATATAATAAAAACTGCTGCTATTGAAGCAACTAATCAAGATCTGGAAGATTTTAGTATACAAATTAAAGAACTATTAGAGTTAGGAGTAATAAAAAGATCAACCTCAAAACATAGATCGACAGCATTTATGGTAAGAAATCATAATGAAATAGTAAGAGGAAAAGCAAGAATGGTAATAAATTATGAAAGACTAAACGATAACATTAAAACAGACGGATAAAAATTACCAGATAAAATAGAACTAATAAATAGAATACAAGGAAAAAGAATATTTAGTAAGTTTGATTGTAAATCAGCGTATTGGCAGATAAAAATGCATTCGGATAGTATTGAATGGACAGCCTTTACATGTTTAGAAGGACATTTTGAATGGTTAGTCATGCCATTTGGTTTAAAAACTGCACCTCCAATTTATCAAAGAAAAATGGATAAAATATTTGGAGAATACAGAAGGTTTGTCTTAGTATACGTAGATGATATATTAGTATTCAGTAAGGATATAAAAGAACATTTAGGACATTTACAAACGGTGTTTAGGTTATTTAATTAATAATGGGATAATAATAAGTAAAAAAAATGAAATTATGTAAAAATTACATAAATTTTTTAGGAATTACATTAGGAGAAGGAAAAATTAAACTACAACCTCATATAGCCAAAAAAGCCTTAGATATGCCAGATAGATTAAATAGTTTAAAAGATTTACAAAAATTTTTAGGAATAATAAACTATGCCAGACCATTTATTAAAGATTTAGTAAAACTTGCAGGACCATTATTTTCTAAAACAGGAAGCAAAGGACAAAGAAATTTTAATATAGAAGATATAAAATTAGTACAAAAAATAAAGGATAAAATAAGAAACATTCCAGATCTTAATATGCCTTTGGAATCAGATTATTTAATTATCGAAACAGATAGTAGTTTAGAAGGATGGGGAGCTGTATTAAAAGCTAGACCTCATAAATATAGTCCTAACCAAGAAGAAAAAAATATGTGCCTACCAAAGTGGAAATTAAAAAAAAAAAGAAATAAAGCTAGTATAGACATTGAAATCCTAGCTGTAATATATGGCCTGAATAATTTTAGAATATACATTTTAAACAAACCAGAAATATTAGTAAGGACAGATTGTGAAGCTATAGTAAAATTTCATCAGAAAATTAATGATAAGAGTAGTAGTAGAAGACGATGGTTAAATTTTTTAGATACTATATCTATTTATCAATCTATAATATTTGAGCATATAAAAGGACATGATGATCATATTGCCGATCAATTAAGTAGATTGCTAATAAAAGTTTAAATTTTACACAATGAGACCATTACTACCAGACAAGGGTAAAAGAGTTCAACCTTCAACCCAGACTTTGCAGACTCTTACAAACAGACAATGTTATCAAATTTACATTTTAGACCTCTAAACAAAATTGATGTGTCAGAATAGAAAGACATTGATATCTATTCTGACATTATCAATTTTGTCTAGAGGTCTAAAATGTAAATTTGATAACATTGTCTGTTTGTAAGAGTCTGCAAAGTCTGGGTTGAAGGTTGAACTCTTTTACCCTTGTCTGGTAGTAATGGTCTTATTCTGTAAAATTTAAACTTTTATTAGCAATCTACTTAATTGATCGGCAATGTGATTATCATTTCCTTTTGTATGCTCAAATGTTATAGATTGATAAATAGATATAGTATCTAAAAAATTTAACCATCGTCTTCTACTACTACTATCATTAATTTTCTGATGAAATTTTACTATAGCTTCACAATCTGTCCTTACTAATATTTCTGGTTTGTTTAAAACGTATATTCTAAAACTATTCAGGCCATATATTACAGCTAGGATTTCAATGTCTATACTAGCTTTATTTCCTTTTTTAAAAACTTTTCACTTTGGTAGGCACTTATTTTTTCTTCTTGGTTAGGACTATATTTATGAGGTCTAGCTTTTAATACAGCTCCCCATCCTTCTAAACTACCATCTGTTTCGATAATTAAATAATCTAATTCCAAAGGCATATTAAGATCTGGAATGTTTCTTATTTTATCCTTTATTTTTTGTACTAATTTTATATCTTCTATATTAAAATTTCTTTGTCCTTTGCTTCCTGTTTTAGAATATAATGGTCCTGCAAGTTTTCCTAAATCTTTAATAAATGGTCTGGCATAGTTTATTATTCCTAAAAAATTTTGTAAATCTTTTAAACTATTTAATCTATCTGGCATATCTAAGGCTTTTTGGCTATATGAGGTTGTAGTTTAATTTTTCCTTCTCCTAATGTAATTCCTAAAAAATTTATGTAATTTTTAAATAATTCCATTTTCTTTTTACTAATTATTATCCCATTATTAATTAAATAACCTAAACACCGTTTGTAAATGTCCTAGATGTTCTTTTATATCCTTACTGAATACTAATATATCATCTACGTATACTAAGACAAACCTTTTGTATTCTCCAAATATTTTATCCATTTTTCTTTGAAAAATTGGAGGTGCTGTTTTTAAACCAAATGGCATGACTAACCATTCAAAATGTCCTTCTGGACATGTAAAGGTTGTCCATTCAATACTATCCGGATGCATTTTTATCTGCCAATATCCTAATTTACAATCAAACTTACTAAATATTCTTTTTCCTTGTATTCTATTTATTAGTTCTATTTTATCTGGTAATTTATATCCGTCTGTTTTAATGTTATCGTTTAGTCTTTTATAATTTATTACCATTCTAGCTTTTCCTCTTACTATTTCATTATGATTTCTAACTATAAATGTTGTCGATCTATGTTTTGAGGTTGATCTTTTTATTACTCGTAACTCTAATAGTTCTTTAATTTGTATACTAAAATCTTCCAGATCTTGATTAGTTGCTTCTATAGCAGCAGTTTTTATTATATATTCGGGGTTTATAATGTCTAGTTTACACACAATTTTGTTATTTTCCCAATGTTTTAAGGGCTTTTCGCCTATTATTTCTATTTGATCTAGGATTTTTATAATATTATTTAAGTCTTGTTGGATTTTTATTTGTCCTATTTTCTGAATTCCTATTTTGAAATTGTATAATTCTGTTGCTATTTCTATTAAGACATAATTTTTGTCTAAATGATCCAAATCTTCTAACTCTTCTATTTCTGATAAATTTTCAAATATTATATTACAACCTGTTTTACTACATGTTGAATTATTTTTACAATTATTCGCAACATTTTTCTTTTGATTTATGTCTTATTTTAGTATTAGGTTTACTAGTTAAAATCGATGTATGAGTGATACTTTTTAGAAAAATTATTCCATCACTTGTTATAATAGTGCCTCCTTTATTATGTAATATAAAATCTAGTCCTAATACAAAATCTACACTTATATTCAAGTCTCTTTCCCATATTTTATCCATTTTGTAAGTAGGTTTATAGAATTCTGAACATGTGTTTAAAAAACTAACATGTGCTTTAACTATATAGTGTCTATATACGTTATGTGTTCCGTCCATTTGCATAGCTGTGAGCGATTTTGCTAAAGTTTTTATTAGTTCTGGAGGTACTATTTTCTTATCTAGGATGCTATTAGTACATCCTGAATCTACTAATGCTAAGGTTTTTATTTCGTATTCTCCTAATTGAAGTCATGTTAATACTTTAACAGTATTTATTTTTTTATCTTCATTGCATATTAAGGTGTTAAATTCTTCATTCATTAATTCTTGATTGTCTATTGATAATCGTGATTCAATATGTTTTCCCTTTTCTAATGTTATTATTCTGTCTTCTAATTCGTTTACTTTTGTTTCTAAACTTAATACTTTAAGGTTTATTAAAGGTTCATTTATATATATTTCTTTTTTATTTTGGATTATTAGTCCTAGTTGGTTTTCTATGCAAGTTATGCATCCTTCTTTAAAACATTTATTACATTTACCTCTTTTATTTTTTCTAGTATACCATTTGCACCAACAACATGGGTTACTATCTAAACCTGTGTCCTTTTCAAAATTATGTTCGCATTCTGTTATGTTCATAAAATTAACTTGTAAATCTTCTAAATTCAGGTCTTCTAGTCCTATTTCATTAAT
>NC_028648.1:57015118-57032109 GCF_001406875.1 Solanum pennellii | reverse complement strand
TGGTTCGCTCACATAGGAGGGTAAATGTGGGTGCCAGTCGCGGCTCGGTTTAGGGTCGTGACAGTAAAATATGTGTATAAATGATGTATTAATGTTGTGTATCCTATAATTTTGACTATTATAATAAATATTGCAACTGTATATTTTATTTTTTGATTATGATGTATGAAGTGACATATTCATACTAAATGAGATTAGTTTGTAGTTTAAAAGTCACATATTAATTATTTTTTTAAATTGAATATGTATTAATATTGTTCGAATTGTGTATGAACTGAGGCATATAGTTTGTATGATTTCTGTATGAATTGAATTAAATGTCCATCGAATATGTATTAACATGTATGAATTTTGTATATAATTTGTATGATTTGTGTATGAATTAATTGAATGTCAATTTAATATAGCATTGTATATATGATTTTTTTCTAGGAATTTTTTAGTATATAAAAAGTAATAATTTAGTTTTACAAATTTTATAGGAGAAGAAGGTTCAAACACATTTATCTTTCTGTGTCAACATGATTGTGTTCGCTGATTTGTTGACCTTCCTCGGTCAAGATAAGTTTCAGCAATTTTTACAAGAAATCCCATTTGAATTTTTTTATGATTTACATAACATAAAAATTCGATGTCAATTGTTGCGTCATACTTTCCTTCTTGAATCTGAAACTGGCAGGGATGACATGTTCATTATCAATGTAAATGGTACAGAGTTACATTTTGACTTAAAAGAGTTGGTTGTTGTAATCGGTCTAAAATCTGGACCAATTTCTGATTTTGTTTCTGATCCATCTGTTCCAAATAGATTAATTGCAGAAAATTTCGGAGACTTTGACAAAGTCCCCAAGTCAAATTTTTACCACAACTTTAAATTGAAAAACTTTTGGGAAGAAGATGACCGTTTATAATTAATTCATATAATTCATACATACTTCATACACATTTAATATATTATTCATTGTCCTACAAACTACTCCAATTAAACAAACACAATTTATCAATACAAAATTAATACAAAAACATATATTCTAATTTCAATAGAAACTAGAATATTCTTTTTTTTAAAAAAAAGGACTTTCATAAACAATTGATACACGTTTCATATACTTTTCATACACTAATAATACAAACTTCAGACTTCAAACACGGTATACGTAACATAACTATTTCATTAAAAAAAAAGAAATATACAAACTGTTTTCAGATAATACAGTTATCAAAAAAATCGAACATTGTTCTACATGTAAAAAAACATCAAATTAATTAAAATCAACAATTCATAATTAAAAGTAACAAATCATAATTAAAACCATGTTTAATTAATATTGACATAATGTTCTCCATCAGATCAAATCAAATTGTTTCAAACGCCAAAATTTATCAGGTTACTAAAAAAAACGAACTGAAATATGCAGATATGAAAATAATCGTGAAACTTTGGGAAAAATGACTTTTACGTTGATGCCAATCTGAAAATAATCGTGAAAATTTGAAAAAAAGATGAATTGTAACGATGATGCAAATAGGTTTCCAAATGCCAATCTGGAAATAATCTGCAAATCTGAAAATAATCGTTAAAATTTGGTAGAGTTTTTTAAGGAATTAAATCAAAAAAACTAATATCATTTAAACTAACTAGAGATATTCCAGGCAATGATGCTAATCTAAAATTTTTTGATATCCCTAAAAAAGTGTTAATCTAATATCAATTTTTAATTAAAATCCCTTAAAACATGCTAGTGTACAGTTTCAAAACGTGCTAACTACATTTAATGTAATTAATAAAGTATCCCATTTTCCATTATTAGTTTGTCTGTGTGTTAATTAGGTATATTAATTATCCATTGTTAGTTTATTCCTTTTTTTTATTAATTGTTAATAACAATTCTTTTTAATAAATTATAATTAACATTATATTTATTAATAGAATGCTATAGATTGAGATATTAAATGTTATACACTGAAATTCAGACTCTAATGCTATAACTTGAGAATATTACTATACAAAATGCTATATACCTAATTTACACTTTTTGTTACATTGACTAACATTTTGGTTGATTTTTCTTGCTTTCTTAAGGATAGCCATTTCTTGTTACATGTATATATTTATAAACATTTATTTTTACTATTTATTTTGTTTTATAGATCTTGTTAGCACTTTAGTTTATTTCCCCAAGATAATCCCCTCTAATTACTTCCCTTTGAAATAGTTTGAAAAATAAAATAAAATATAGCAATAATAAATAATAATATATATAATAACAAAAGAGGTAAGTAGGTAAGTAGGTGAATTTTCTCATTACTTAGTTAATATTTGAAAAAAGGTCTTTTTAGTCAAATCGCCGATCAACCGCAAGTTAGCGGACATCCCGAGGGCCTAACACCTTCTCGAAATGTACATTTGAACTTCAAACCTTTTTCAATTGATTTTTATCTGTTTTAAATCTTTTGAAAAAATAAATTTTAAGTTTTCTTGATTTTTACTAAAAATCAAGTGGTGACTTTGTTAATTTGGAAAATCGGTTTTTCTTCAATCATAAGATTAATTGATTTTTTGAAACTTAGTCATTTTTTTTACTTTTATATATTTTTAAGTAAAACAGAACTGGCGACTCCGCTGGAGAATAATTAAGTTCTAACCAAAATGATTTGACTATTTGGACTAATTGTTATTATTGAATTGTTTATATGTGATTAAATTGCTTAAATTATAAACTGACATTGCATATCATGACATATTTATGATATATATTGTATAGTATATTAAAGGACGGTGTGCGGAACCGCAACCGGACTTTTTTATACTCACATTCTTTCGGAGTTAGCGGCAATTTATTGGTTCGTTATGCGTCCAATGGTTGTCGTGAGTTCCAGCCCAAATTGTCTGTTTGGGTTCCCTGTCTTTTTAAAAGCCACTCATAGTCAACTAGAGTAAAATCGAGCCAAAATCCCAAATTTAGGAGCATTTGAACTAGGACGATCCAACACCCAAGGTGTGTGGGGCCCATTAGAAGTCCACCTTTTGTCTACTTGGTCCAAATTGCCAAAAATAGACAACCGTTCTTATGTGATAATTGAAGGATGTATGTGTTTTTTTAAAATGATTTGTTGTCTAAGGGGTGGGGGTTAACTAATCTTTGTCTGCTATTTTTGCAGGATGAATCCGACACACGAGCCGTTGAAAACAAGAATGGTTACCGTCCCTAATCCCTTCCTTAAAGTATGGTGGAGGTTCATGAACAACGACGACAAAATGATCGTTCAGAAACACATAGGTTACCTCCCGTCACTGCTAGAGATGAATGCTTCGCCTGGCCTAATTGGAACAATGGTGAAATTCTGGGATAGCGAGCATATGGTCTTTCGATTTGGGGAAGTGGAGTTGACGCCAACAACAGAAGAAGTGCTCACGAGTTACAAAAGCGTCTCTATGTGCAACAAAAGGAAACGACATCCAGACAGAGATCTCCTAAATCCTATAATATGGGATTTCGCCAAAATTAGAGAAAAATTGTCATTGGTTAAAACATAGTGGATGGAAAAGCTCCCGCCCCAAACATACCTTTCAGAAAATTATATTATCGATTCAGACGTGCAAGGGCTTATAAGAAATATAAAGACGAGTTCGTTTCAAAAGAAAAATGGAAAGAGACGCGTCCCCTCACATTTGGAATATGTTTACTCAGAACGATGGTTTTCCCTCAAGGGACAAAATACACTATTCATCCTAGCGTGTTTATGGTCACTCATGCCATCTTCTACGGAGTGGACTATAAATCATCAAAAAAGTACTACACTTTAGCGTCAATGATTTTGGCCGACATCTATAGGGCTTTAGACAAATGTCAGAGCGGAGAACACTTCTTTCAAGGGGGTAATCTGATACTACAGTGGTGGATGATGCGACATTTGATCAAGACTCATAATCTAAAAGAATCAAATCTCCTAAAGCGGTCAGACGAACTACATGGTCATAATTGGTGGTTGTACCACAATAGTTGCAATAAGAAAGGAAGAGAAAGTTTTTGGTATTTGAGGCTTCGAGGGCTGAGAGAAGAAGACGTACAGCGGTAAATAGACAGTTTGGTGGTAACTAAGAATATGGTGTTTCGAACAGAAAAAGTCCCTTACTTGGTATTTGCTGGGTTAAGAGGGACTAGACTATATGCTCCGGTCGAGTCCTAAGGCAGCTAGGAGGGAAACAAGAGTTGCCCCAGATCGCAGATATGAGGAAATTTGCAACCGACCACAAGAATAAACGAGTTGCATTTGCTGAAGACATACGTAGGATATGGAGATCTCGAAGAGTGTTGGGCGAACCTGTACCACACAGGTTTCGTCAAGAATGTTCTAGGGAGTACAAAGAATGGTTGAAAAAGAGTCTTGCTGGAACTATTGAGCCTGCTCCAAATGTTCCTCACATTATTGCATATGTTGGAGCCAAACATTAAGTTTGACTTCACCAACTTCAAGATAAGTTTGATAAGAATGAATTAGAGCATCAACGTCGTCATTCATAAGATGCCAAAGACATAGCTCAATTGAAACAACAGCTACGAAGATCCAGACAGTGCATGACAGAGCTATATGATAGCATGGAACAACAGATTCAGTCGATAGAGGGGTTCAGACATTAAGAAGGATCTCGATTGGCGAGAGATCATCTCTGTACAAACAGATATGCTATGTGGGAAGAGGTCAACATCGCCAAAAGGACCAGACTTGGCGAAGGATCAGAGGAAGCTTGAATTTTATTTGCCATCCCCTGGGTGGGACTGCTTTATTTGTACTTTGTTTTATAATTTATTTTCAGAGCTATATCTTTGTTTTATGTTTACCAGACATTTTGGATGTTATTAATAAAGTATTTTGGGGATAATAAATTGGGTTAAAAAAGCATATAAATCGTTCAATTCGTTAGGCCTACCCTTGGCATAAAAGGGTCACAAGCATGTTTAGGACGCGATATATGTGGTTTAACTGTTTATGTGATATGTTGCTATGAATGAGGATATCGTAAACCCATTCCTGCCAGAAATTCCCAGAAATATACAAGTCACTATCACAGAAATGTCCGACCAAAATTTTCCGAGTCTTAAGTTTCTTACTCAATTAATTATCTCTTACAAGATATCATTGGAAATATCTTTAATTTATCTTTCCAAAGCTACCGAGTTTGCTAAATTCTGAGTTCGGATGAGTGAGATATGTCTTTTTGAAGTTAGGTTGTCCAGTTAAGAAAAATTAGCCTTTGTGAGGGGTATTTTAGTCCTTTCCTTACCCAATCAGATTTAATTCATTTTTAGTCATATTTTGAGGTTATAATCCTTTTAGGTTCAGCTTCATAATCCAAAATTACGCTTAGTGTTTTAGTTGAGAGTTCATGAAGAGGCAAGAAGAGAAAAGAAGAGAAAAGAGGTAACGATGAAGGCATCCGTCGACATTCTTGAGTCTAGTTGTGTATTTTTGCCATGGCTCTAATACCTAAGGTATTTAATCTTCCACAGGGAAATGTCATGCTTAAAGTTTAAAAATAAGAGTTCATGATGAGTTCTTGAAAGGTGTTCTTGAAGTTCATTCTAAATCTTGTTATGTTGGAGTGTTGGTGATTTCTTGAGATAAAATTGAGTAATTTTAGTGTTCTTTAAGTATATTAGAGTGAAATTAAGTTTAGTAATCGAATCCAAGTGATTGGGGAAGAAACTGTTCGAATTTAGGCGATTTAAGATGAGAAAATGAGCAAAATTGCTCGGCACAATTTCTGGGTTGGGGCCTAGCGTGGTGCGCCTTGTGGAGCTCCCCAAACCCATATCTGTCCATCAAGGGTTGGGTCTCTGCGCCACCCATAACCCCAGGGTCGTCTTCCCAGTCCAATTTGCCTCCGGTAGCTCCGTTTGAGTTCGTTTATAGTGCACCTTCGCTCCTTTTTGATTCTAACTAATCTAAGCTATTTATAAACATCTAAAATCAGTCCTAACATGATCATAACCTTGAATTTATAATTCCAATTCAAGGTATAGTTGATAGTTAAGTTTTGAGAATTCTTAAAAATATCTAAGAAAGTAATTTTGAGGAGTCTTCCACAACTTCTAGTAACTCTTTTCAAGACTCAAGCAAGTAAGTATAGAAGTGAATGCTATGTATTCATGAGTCTACAATATCACCTAGATCCTTCGTATCATGAACTATTACTCCTGAATGCATAATTCACATTCAAAAGAGAGTTAAGAGTAGAGTTAAAGAAAGTTTTTAAGTTCAATTGTGAATTCTTTGAGATCCATCATTGATTTGAACTAGATTTTGAGGAAGAAAATAAGAGAATGATAAGATTCATATACATGAGTTCCATCTAGTTACTTAGACCTTCAAGTTGAATGGTTCATGTCCATAATTCTGTATGAACCCTATAAGTCGAACAATCTATAGTTAAGAAGTATCTTTTAGTTCTCGAGTTTAGTAGTTCATGATCATAATTCCACATGAACCCTCCAAGTTGAAAATCATGAAATCATCCATAAACATGAGATCATGAACCTTGAATCCATACTTCAATTCATGGAAGTTAAGAGTCAAGTCTATTAGTTAAGAGTAAAGCAAGATAAAGTTTTCTGAAGTCTTTCACAAATGTTTTTACTTTGTTTCAAAGACTTAAATTTCAAGTCAAGAATGAGTAAAGAGTTGAGTTCATTTCTCAAAAGCTATAAGGGAACTAAGTATTCCTTAAGAGTCAAAGTTTCAAGTTAAGTAAAGAGCAAGAGTTCAGTTCATTGCTGAAAAAGATATATGGGAACTAAGTATTCCCTATAGGTTTACAAATGTTTCACATTTGAGTAAAGAGGGGAACTAGAAGTTCCAAAAGAGTTTTGAACTAAAAGGGGAACATTGATTCCAAAAAGGATCTTTATAAAGCTAATGGTTTCAGTAAATTATGTCAACCCAAAGAAAGGAAGTTTATTAAAAGTATGAGCTAAAGTACATTTTTGGGAGTAGTATTGAGTACCGATGTAGAAATGAGAGTTCATATTAATTCAAGTCCCCATGTAAACCATGTAGCCAACATGGGAATTTATGTGTCATACTTTTTAGATAATCACGTAAGGAGAGCTAGTGGATCCACTAAGTTAAGTAAGGTCCTATATCGATAGCAAGGTGTAGGATGGTCCTCTTGCAACGTGAGGTAAGACGTTGTATCATCACTTAGGCTCATAGTGATGGTTGTCGGTTAGAGAAACTCCTACAGATGCGATATTACATGGTTCCTCGAGGGGTTTTCCTTAGTATGAATGGGAGTATGAGACTTCATTCATATATTGCACAAGTAGACGTAGAGAGGGAGCATGATATATTTTTATGATATAATTATTTTGAGTTAACATCATGTTTTTAAATAACTTTTCTTTATATTTCACTTGTTTTAAACTGCTTTTATATTGAAATGAGTGCAGTTAAGTATCATGAGTTTAGTATTTTGAGTTGAGTATCCTGAGTCGAGTATCACATCTTTGAGTTCAGTATTTGAGCTCTGATTTCAGTATCTTATTCTTGAGTATTCCTTGACTTTCAAGTTTGAGAAGAGGTAAGTATGTTTCCATCTTTTTATTCGAGTATCAATCTTATGTTATGCTTTAGAATTACCCTTACATGGTCGTACATTCCACGTACTGAGCCATTTGGCCTGCATTTTTTGATAATGCAGACACATGTATTCAAGATCTTCAACAGGAACTTCGTTGATACATTCCAGAGTTCTAGTTATCCATGGTGAGTCTCCTTGTTTTTGGAGGATTTCATTTACTTTCAGCTTATCTAGGAGGTCGTGGTTCTTGTCTCGACTTCCATCTTTATCAGTTAGGCTTCATCGATAGTCATTATAGTTGAGGAGTCTATATTATCATTTATTTTATTAAATGTTTGAAAGACTAATGTTGCATATTTTATGGCTAGTTGAATATATTACTTTATTCAAAGTTTTTTATTTGAGTTAAAAGTTTCAAAAGATGAGTTTATAAATTTTATTTCACTTTTCAAGATTTGTATGCTTAATTAAGTCTTCCGCTTGTAGCAGCCAGGATGAGGGTTCGCTTGGGAACCAACAATGGTCTTTGAGTGCCGGCCATGTCCTAGGTATAGGCTCTGGTCGTGACAAACTTGGTGTCAGCGCAAAGGTTTATGTGTCCTAGGGTGTTTGTGAAGTCGTGTCAATAGGAACTTATTATGGTTGTGAGGATCTCACTTTTATGAATGAGGTACTATAGGTATTTAAGAAAAGTTTCCCTTCTTGCATACGCTTAATCGTGCGAAAGAGGTAAGTCATAGAGATGTATTGTAACTCGTGCGTTCTCTTATTCATTTGACTATCCATCGTACTAGAGGTAGTTGAAAAGTAAAGTTTAAAGATCCTTATGGATGAGTTGTTCTTAGCAAGAGTCTTGAGAAAGTCATGAGACTGCATAGGGGTGTGAGAGAAACCCAAGAATAAGTTAAGTGTTCAATTTTAGAGGAACGTACCTATATTCTTATGAATCATGCGTTTGAGCTAAAAGCGAGTTGTACTCTTTTCCTTAAATCTTGTTTCAGTTGAGATATTTATGAGAAAGTATGTTTAGAGCATGGGTAGTATATTGACCCAAAAAGGTAGCATAAGCTAGGATATCATGAGAAGTAGTAGTGAAAGAGCCCAGCGTTAGAGGAAAGTATGCAGCGGTTTAGTAATCCTAGAAAGGGAGACTGGGTTTGAAGATCGATATTACTATAGTCATGTACCTAGTAAGTCATTAATGAAAAGTTTTTTCCTTATGGGTAGACGAAGAAGTGTAGAGTTGTGAAGAGTTTAGGATAGGATGTAGAGTAAGTGTTGCAAGACAATATGAGTTACAGTATACCTTAACTAAAAAAGGAGTTTGTGATGAAGTGTCATTGTATAGGTAATAACCAAGTGTAAGTGGTGAATAAAAGAGAAAAAGTATTTGATAAAGTGATAGATCTAATCTAGGC
This sequence comes from Solanum pennellii, assembly GCF_001406875.1. Lineage (NCBI taxonomy): Eukaryota > Viridiplantae > Streptophyta > Magnoliopsida > Solanales > Solanaceae > Solanum > Solanum pennellii. The sequence goes on along the minus strand of NC_028648.1, from coordinate 57,023,109 downwards.
TTATGAATTTTGAAAGGAGAACCTCTTATTTAGATAATGATAGAGCTATTTGAAAGAGAATGCAAAGTAAGTGAGTAAGTAGTACTTAAGTTGTGAAGTGGAATGTGATGGTAATTAGAGTATGTAGACTAAGAAGTAAGGATTGACTAATTGTCATATAGTCCTAGTGGGCAAGTTTTTCCAAATTGCCATAGTAGAATTGAGGTATGGTATAGTAGGTGAGCAATCGTATTGACATTCGGGTTTAGTAATGAAAATTAAGCTTGAGTTTGTGATGAATGCCACGATCCAAAAGAATGTCAACAAAATGGTGATGATATTAGTCTTGAAGTTTGATATGGTAGGTTTGACATATAATAGGTGAGGAATCGAGATGGTTGTTGCAATAATATGAGTAGTAGAGAACCTAACCTTTAGATAAGGGTAGTGGTGTGGCTATGTCACATGAGTAAGAGAGCATTAAGAGAATGTACACCAGTTAGAGAGGTGGAGTAATTCTAGCGTTTTTTCCAGTATATTAGAGTGTAATTAATTTAAGTAATCGAATCCAAATGATTGGGGAAGAAACCGTTCTAATTTAGGCGATTTAGGGTAAGAAAACGAGCAAAATTGCTCGGCAGGATTTCTTGGTTGGGGCCTGGTTTGGCACAACAGACAGAGCGCCCCAAACCCATTTTTTCCGTCAAGGTTTGGGTCTCCGTGCCACCCATAGCCCCAGGGGTCATCTGCCTAGTCCATTTTGCCTCCGATAGCTCCGTTTGAGTTTGTTTAAAGTGCACCTTCATTCCTTTTAGATTCTAACTAATCTAAGCTATTTCTAATCACCTAAAAGCATTCCTAACATGATCATAACCTTTAATTCATAATTCAAATTCAGTGTATAATTGAGAGTTAAATTTTGAGAATTTTTACAAATGTTCTAAGAAAGTCCTTTTGAGGAGTCTTCCACAACTTCTAGTAACTTGTTATAAGACTCAAGCAAGTGAGTGTAAAAGTGAATATTATGTATTCATGAGTCTAAAATATCACCTAGATCCTTCATGTCATAACTATAATTCTTGTATTTATAATTCACATTCAAGAGAGAGTTAAGAGCAGAGTTCAATAAAGTCTTTAAGTTCAATTATGAATTATTTGAGATCCATCATTGATTTGAACTAAGTTTTGAGGAAGTAAATACAAGAATAAGAAGATTCATATACACGAGTTCCATCTAGTTACTTAGACCTTCAAGTCAAATTGTTCATGTCCATAATTCCGCATGAACCCTATAAGTCGAACAATCTTGAGTTAAGAAGTACCTTTCAGTTCTTGAGTTGAGTAGTTCATGCTCATAATTACGCATGAACCCTCCAAGTTGAAAATAATGAAATTATCCATATATATTAGATCAGAACATTGAATTCATACTTTAATTCAAGGATGTTAAGAGTCAAGTCTATTAGTTAAGAGTAAGTCAAGGTAAAGTTTTCTGAAGTCTTTCAAAAATGTTTTAACTTTGTTTTAAAGACTTAAAGTTCAAGTCAATAAAAAGTAAGGAGTTGAGATCATTTCTCAAAAGCTATAACGGAACTAAGTATTCCCTAAGATTTAATGTCTCAAGTTAAGAGAAAGAGTTGAGTTCATTTCTCAAAAAGATATAAGAGAACTAAGTATTCCCTAGACGTTTACAAATGTTTTACATTTGAGTAAAGAGGGGAACTAGAAGTTCCAAAAGAGTTTTGAACTAATAGGGGAATATTGATTCCAAAAAGGAGCTTTTTAAAGCTAGTGGGTTCAGTAAATTATCTCAACCCAAAGGAAGGAAGTTTAATTAAAAGTATGAGCTAAAGTACATTTTGAGGAGTAGTATCGAGCACCGATGTGGAGATGAAAGTTCATATTAACTCAAGTCTCCATGTAAACCATGTAGTCAACATGGAAATTAACGTGTCATACTTTTTAAATGATCACGTAAGGAGAGCTAGTGTATCCACTAAGCTGAGTATGGTCCTATACCGATGGCAAGGTGTAGGATGGTCCTCTTGCAACATGACATAAGACGTTGTATCATCACTTAGGCTCATAGTGATGGTTGTCGGTTAGAGAAACTCCCATAGAGGCGATATTACATGGTTCTTCGAGTGGTTCTACTTAGTATGAATGGGGTTATGGGACTTCATTCATGCATTGCACAAGTTGACGTAGAGAGGGAGCATGATATATTTTTATGATATAATTATCTTGAGTTAACATCATGTTTTTAAACAACTTTTCTTTATATTGCACTTGTTTTAAACTACTTTTATATTAAAATGAGTTCAGTTAAGTATCATGAGTTGAGTATTTTGAGTTGAGTATCCTGAATCGAGTACCACATCTTTGAGTTCAATATTTAATCTCTGAGTTGAGTATCTTATTCTTGAGTATTCTTGAGTATTCCTTGAGCTTCAAGTTTGAGAAGAGGTAAGTATGTTTCCATCTTTTTATTCGAGTATCAAGCTTATGTTATTCTTTAGAATTCCCTTTACATGCTCGTACATTCCACGTACTGAGCCATTTGGCCTGCATCTTTTGATGATGCAGACATAGGTATTCAAGGTCTTCAATAGGAGCTTCGTTGATACATTCCATAGTTTGAGTTAGACATGGTGATCCTTCTTGTTTTCAGAGGATTTTATTTACTTTCCAGGTTATCTAGGAGGTCGTGGGAATTGTCCCGACTTCCATCTTTATCAGTTAGAGGCTTTATAGATAGTCAATATAGTTGAGGAGTTTGTATTATCATTTATTTTATTAAATGTTTGAAAGACTAAAGTTGCCTATTTTATGGCTAGTTGAATATATTACTTTATTCAAAGTTTTTTTATTTGATTTAAAAGTTTCGAAAGTTGAGTTAATAAATTTTATTTCACTTTTCAAGCTTTGTATGCTTAAGTAAGTCTTCCGGTTATAGTCAGCCAGGATGAGGGTTCGCTTGGGCACCAACAATGGTCTTTGAGTGTCGGCCACGTACAGGGTGTAGGCTCGGGTCGTGACATAAGATTAACTATATTTTCTTGTTTATTTTCTTGGATGCTTCTCAACATTGGCCTTTAAATCAGTTGGATATAAATAATGCGTTCCTTCTTGGTGATCTTTCATGAAAGAGGTATATATGGAGCAACTACCTGGGTTTGTTGCTCCGGGGGAATATGAGAAAGTTTTTCCTCTGAAAAAGTCTCTATATGGTCTGAAACATAGAGTCCTCATGCTTGGTTTGGAAAATTTCAGCGATTTAGTTCAAGATTTTGGCTTGAAAAAAAGCAAGTATAATCAGTCGGTCTTTTATAAGCAATCAACTGTAGGTATATGATAATGATGTATATGATGATAATATATTGATAATAAAATTTGGCATTATATGATGATTATCCTTATGAACATGTATTTGGATTATGTTAGTAAAGTTAGACGTTAATTATGGTTTCTTGTTGGGGATACTTGATTGAGAAAGGTTATGGGGCCTTACTTGGTCATTGCACTTGTTGACTTTATGAGGATTCATGAGTAATGTCTTGCTTATTATGATATGGTTAACTCTTCATGCTTGTGATGTCATTCCTTGATGGTAGGGTTGTAGTAGATTATGGGTTCAAATATGATGATATGCTTATTACTTTTTTGAGTTAGTTAGCATGTTTTGTTACTTGGTATGTCTTACTTGATTATGCATAAGACTTTTAAAGAGTGGAATAGCATGGTTTAAACTAATGTCCTTTTTTGGCATATGTTGATCTTATATGTGCATATGGTCTCATACTTAGTACAAGTGGTGTGCTAACCCCATTTTCTTCATATTTCCCAAATATTTTAGGTTCCAGTCGTTGAAGCTCATTCGAGACGACTTGAAGAAGACTTGGATATTCTCTATCATCCAAGTGGGTAAGTCCTCTCTTTTCGAGGGCGATGTCGATATCTTGCTTATGATGTTTCTTTGTTTTTCTAAGACTATTATGTTCATTATATTTTCATTTGAGTATGATCTGTATAAGCATATATGTGACTTCTTTACATTGATGTAGGGCTATGCCCAAATTTCTATGATCGTTTAGATGGTATGATATGAGACAATCCTTAAGACTACATTCTATCTTACTTATATATGTATGTGCAATAAAAGTAGAAGGCTATATAACCTTCCTATACGAAGGGTCTATGTATACTCGATATTTATATATTACGTATATGTAGAGGTCTATGTAGACCTCCAAGTAGAAGTAATAAAAGTTTTAAATTTTCCACTAAATTTGACTTATAAATGTGATGATGTAAACTAAGACGCTAGTCTTAGTCCTTAAAGAGGGCGACAATGCTGGTTACATCTAAGGGGTAAACCCGAATGTGACATTTGCGCTCTTTGCCCAAGCCTTAACTTGACCATCTCTACTCACCCCCTCCACTTTCTTAACATAGTCTATCACCTCATTAAAACTCCTCCCTTCAAAAATCATATGGATAGGTAATACGTGTAACTCATAATTTAAACCTTTATTAAATAACCGGATCCTCTCCTCTTAAGTAGTAACCAATTGCGTAGCATATCTAGATAAAGCATAGATTTTGGTCTCATAAGCAGCCACATGCATACCACCTTGCTCTGGAGCCGTGAATTCATCTTCATGTGATCTCTCAAAGCTACGGGCAGATACTTTTCTAGAAACAGAGCATGGATTTGGGTCTAAGTATACGGAGGTAAAGTAGAAGATCTTCACTCCATATAAGCTCTCCACGACTACTTGACCTCACCTTTACGTTAGAAAGAAAAACTTAACCCTATGTTGGTCAACAATACCAAATTTATATAGCATTTCCTAACAGTCTAAGATAAATTCATAAGCATATTCAGCTAATTAAGAACCAAGAAATACCATAGGTTTATGATTTAGAAAACTTAGTTAACATATCATGCCCGTTTCCAATGATAACGGAACCCAACAAAGGACGGAAGAAAACATCAGTACCTATATTTCCACCAACCTTAGGCATAGTGTTAGGAACAAGGAAATTAACGAGGGCTTGAGTTGCTTGGCCATATGGAAGGAATAGTGTTAGGAACAAGGAAATTAACGAGGGCTTGAGTTGCTTGGCCATATGGAAGGACTCTATGGCCATCCAACCCCTTCAATAACACCATAATATGCTGCACTAACATCGGATTGATGGGAGGAACAATCGTAGTCTCCGTTGGCACTTCTTCTTTCAGTCCATTTCCCTCTACATCTTAAACCTCAATATCCTCTTTTATCTCTTCATTATGCATAAGAGGGTTAGCATTCACAAGAACATTACCAATTAGTACCTCATTCAGAGGAGGTGATGCTCTCCCACGGCCTGTACCCCTAGATCTTACTCTATCCTTGCCTCAATCGCGACCTCTCACTGCAGGTTCCTCAGCTAGAGCAATGATGGGAGTTGCGGGACGAACACCATGGAATTTTGTATTAACCATCTAGGCAGATAAGAGTGAAGGAGGTTAGATACAAATTTGAATTGCCAAATACCAATTGGAATCAATTCATAGCACGAAAGGAGACAAGAGAAGAATAGAGATTTCCTAAAGTCTTATAGCCTCGCGAAGAAAAGTAAAGGCGTCCCAGTACCATTCCGCGAGAATCAGTTAGACTCATTTCAGTATATTGAGATCAATGAACCTAGACTTTAATATCAACTTTGTCACAAACAGACTATCGTGATTGGCCCCCACACTAACCCTCCGGTGGGTGAACCACTAGTATGACCAATCTAAGCAACTAAACTAAAACTAAGGCAATTAAGTTACGGAAGCAAGTTAATTAACTAAAAAATTTTGAAATTTATATAACTAGAATTTGAAAGTCAATGTACCAAAACATCTAACAAGATCCATAAACCTTAACAAGAAGGGATACATCCCCAAACAAATCTATGAATTGAGTCTTCTTGAGATGAGTGGTATCGTTAAGTTCTTGAGTTCAAATTATTAATTTTTCTATATTGTTATTGAGATCATTGAGTTGATTCGTTCATGTCTATATTTCAACTTGAACACTCTTTTGAGTTATAAATTTTGAGAATCTTTTAAACCTAATATTTGTGTTTTAAACTAAGTTTTTGAGAAAATAAAGAGAAGTTTGAGAAAGAGCTTTAACAAAGATTTGAGAAAGAGTAAAAGAAAACTAAAGTATTTTCCAAATGTTTCATTTTCACATGAAAAAATAGTGTATTATTTTCAGATAAGTAAACGAGTTTTCAAAAAGATTGAGTATAGATCAACTACCTCTTTTAAAATGATAGTTTGAGCAATTATCTCAAATTAGAGAAAGAGTATATTTTATACATTTGAGCATGAGTATGTATATTATTGAGAGAAATATTGAAAACGAATATGAGAATGAGTTTCGATAACTCAACATACTTAAAAACCATGTTTTGCCAATATGGGTAAAGGATTATATTTTTTTTACATGAATCTTTATTGTTTAGTGGATCCACTTAGTTGAGAAGTTCTTTACCCAGCACAGTATAGAATAATTCTAGCAGCGTGGTCACGATAATGTATCATCACGTAGCTCATAGAGAGTGTAGTCGTTAATATGATCTGCCAAATAGATTTAAAAGTGTGTTTTTTTACTTTTTTCACTTAATATGTTGAGTTTAGAGATGAGTAAGTAATTTTTGTAAGGTTTTAATGATTTCACTTCTTTCTTTTTTATATTTAGTTGACTACATATCTCTATTTTTTGAAATCCTTTCAATCAGTTATTTTTATATATCTATATTACATACTTGTACATTCAATGTACTGATGTCATTCGACCTGCATCTTTTAATGATGCATATGTAGGTTCTTAGGATCCTCAACAAGAGCCGGTTGAGATCACTTCATCCGGTGGTCAGTGTTTGAGAGAGACCTCCTTACTTCTAGAGAAGTCCAATTTTTACATGTTGTTGGTAATTGATTTAAAGGTGTGTTGGGTCTTGTCCTGACACTCATCTTTATATAGTAGAGGCTTCATAGATAGGCATTTTTGGACCGTCTTTTAGTTTCAGATGTTTTATTTAAAACTTATATTTTTAACTCAATATATTCAAAAAGTTTTGAGATTTAATACAATGTTGATTAAGATTTTCTTTCAAATTTATGTTTTTGTATGCTTGATTTAGTATTTTCTCTTGTAGTAAGTTAGGATGAGGGTTAACTTGAGGACCAATAATGATTCTTGAGTACGAGTCACATCCACGGTGTAGGCTCGGAGCATGAAAAACTTGGTATCAGAGTACAAAGTTCAAGTGTACTAGGGTGTCTCTAAAGCCGTGTCACTGGGATATTATTTATGATTGTGAGGGCCCCACTTCTATAAATGAGGGACTACAAACATTTACTTCTTTCTTACTCTAAATTGTGTAATAAAACTATATCTTAAGAAACTTATTTGAACTCGTGCATTTTTTAAAATCCATTCGGCTACACCTCTAACTCAAGGTAGTTGAAAAGCAAAGCTCAGACACTTATCAATAAATGAATCATGGAAAAAGTCTTCAGAAAGTCATGAGTCTATAGAGAAGCTTGAAAGATGTCAATGATGAGCTTAAGTTTTAAGATTTGAAAGAATGCACCCTTATTCATATAAATTGTGCATTCGAGCCAAGGATAAATGTACTCCAAGACTCTCTTCTTTAAACCTTATTCATGTGAAACCGTTATGAGGGAAGTGTGTTTTATAGTGCTTGGGTAGTATTTCACCTGAAAGATAGTAGGATTTACAATATTATGAGCCAGCAGTAGTAGAAGTGTCTAGAGTTAGAAATACGCATTTAGAGGCGTAGTAACCTAATAAATTGGTATAGTTATTAAGTATAGTGTATAGTTGTAGTGTTATACCCGATAATTTAGTAATGATGAGTTTTCCGTTCTGGGTAGACTAAGAAGTGATGAGTTTAGGTAGATTTCATGATAGAATGTAGAGTAATATTTTACATATATATATATA